>NW_026020770.1:0-11874 GCF_900185275.1 Solanum verrucosum
CTGGGTCACCGACTGGAGTAGAGACTGAGAAAGGTTCTGAAGAGTTTCTGGACTAACACATCAATTACTGCTATATAAGGAGTTACAAAAGAAAGAGTAGCCCCTGGATCTAACAATGCATAAACATCAAGATCAAAGACTCGTAACGTACCAGTGACTACATCAGGAAATCTTCCTGATCTTGAACCTGAAGAGCATAGAGCCTGTTTTGGCGCTGTCCGCCACCTATAAGATGAGTTACCCTGCTGAGTCGGGCGACTGCTGGTGCTGCTGAAGTTGTGACTGAGCTCTACTATTTCCTCCTTGACCTTGCTAGAAGGACAATCCTCAATCTGTGACCAGACTGACCACACCCAAAGCATCCTTCCTTTCCTGCAAGGCACTCGCCCGGATGGTTCTTACCACACTTAGGGCAAGTTGGGTAGGTTTTGGTTCCTGAAACACTTCCCTGAGACTTAGAGCCTGATGCCCTACCTTTCTGATCTTGTCTGAACCTGGAGGACGGAACACTAGCTGATAAAGGTGCTGGAGCTAAAAATTTTTTGTTGACCCCTGCGAGCGATTTTCCACCACCCGATTTCTGCTGAGAATAGTCATAGTTCCAATCCTAGCCTTCTTTTTCTCCTTAGCCTGTTCCCTAAGCTTATCACTCTCAACCTGTTGAGCATGAGTCATGAGCTTAGAGATGCTCATATTTTCCAACAACATAGCATTTCTACACTCTGTCTTTACCAAGTCTGACTCTTCATATAGAAACTTATTCATCTGAGCCCTGGAATCAACAACAATGTGAGGAGCATACCTAGAGAGTTGGGTAAACTTGAGCCCATACTCTTGGATTGTCATGCTACCTTGTCTTAAGTTCATAAATTCCTGAGCTTTTCACCGCCCTTAGCTCTCTTGGAAAAAATCTATCCAGGAAGGTCTCACTAAAGCAATCTTAAGTTATATGAGCTGCATCTGTACCCCTGTTCTCTTTCCACTGAGTATACCAAATATGAGCCACATCCTTAAGTTGGTAAGATGCTAACTCAACCCGATCATTCCCAGTTACCTGCATCACTTCAAAGATCTTTTTGACCTCATCAATAAAGTTTTGAGGATCTTCACCAATCTACGATCCTAAGAACTCTGGCGGATTCATCCTAACAAAATCTCGCACTCTGGCTGCAGCTGACCCAACATTAGCATTTGCCAGAACTGGAGCCCGCTGATTGTTCTGGTTGGCCACACTCTGAGCCAACATCTGAATGGCATTCCAGAATTATGCATTCAAAACATCTTGATCTAGGACTGGAGGAGCTGCGTTTGCGTTCCTGGTATTCGCATTCCTGGCGTTAGCTCTACGAGGAGGCATGATCACTGAAACATAGAACGTCGAGTTAGAATGGAATTAGATCATACTTTACGCACGATAAGAGTAACAAGAAAATGAAGATTTTTCCTAAAACACTTTGTAGCCTCCTTCTTATTAGATGTAGTGCACTTCACACCTATGAAAATGACTCTACTTAGTGCGGCTTTTCAGATATCCTAGGACCCTTAAACCTAGTGCTATGATACCAAGTTTGTTACTCCCCAAGCTACCCTCGAGATGCGAACACGGGACCTAGGATCACAAGTGACCCCAAGCTAACCCTGCTGGCATGACATGAGCATACTAAGAATAATAATAATTGATGCGGAAGCTAATCATAAAGAAATCACATATGATGGGGAATACCCATATACTAAAACTGAATATCAAATCTGAGAGTTTAATACAAAAGAAACATCAAACTCAAATACTAAGCTGAATCTAACTATGTCTAAAAATAGCCTCCAACTGATTAGAAGTGCTGGGACATGCCCCAACTAAGTCTAGCAAAACTGAAACTAAAAGACTGAAATAATGAAAAGATAACATGACTATTGTCCTCGAAGAATGAGGACTCACCACTGATGCTGCTGAACTGGAGATCAGGAACCGATCTAAGCATAATTTGGATGCTGAGAACCTGAACCTACATCATGAGAAGATGTAGCGCATCGTATGCGTCAGTACTTGAAAGGTACTGAGCATACATGATAGAGTAAAGCTGAAACAAACATATAACTGAACAAGCAATAAAGCAATATTATAATCTGAACATGATATAGATACTGAATACTGAACTAACTGAATGCAATGACTAAATTTAGACATGCTGATACTGAATATTGATTATACTGAAATGTGGTCAATGCAATGGAGTCTGACTGAATTGTGGGAGCTACTAATAACCGATAATAAAACCACATGAGCTAAATGTGGAGTCCGATGTATACTCCCCATCGAGAGGACCCAATATACCCGGCCAATGATGTTGACGCATAATGGTGTGATCACTAAAATGATGCCCACAGAGGGAACTTACAACCTACGTGGCTCGTAGTTCTGGGACTATATAGATGACTGACCCTAGTCCAACTCGATATTATGCTACTCCCAATAGATTAAATGATTAGCACATTATGCCTCAATTTCTGTAATATACTGAATAGCTCAAAATTGACATGCAAACTGAGAATGCACATTAATATACTGAAAGTAATGCATTCGAAAACTGAGGCATGTATATCTGAAATATTTAAATATCTGACCTAGCATGTGTAATTCAAGAACTAAAGAACTACCAAGCGAGGGTTCTGAAATTCATGCGAGAAACACAGTAATAACATGAAAATCTGATTTGGAACATGCAAATAACTAATTCATGATAATCTGCTGAAGTTCTAGAAACCCTAGGTCTAGTTAATAATAGGGAATCAAGAATCTGACTGAAATATAGGGACCTAATGGGCGAAAGGAACCCACTAGTGATATCCCACATACCTGGTGACGAATTCTACGGTGAAATCTTTCATTTTTAGGGCTGGAACTGATGGAAACTTGCTGCGTTCTTGAACTAGGGTTGATCTCCTCTTTCTCTTCTACTTTTCAAAGTTTTTGATGAAAGATCTGACTTAGGTAAGTTCTAGTTATGTTTCTAGGCTAAAACTGAACAAAACCACGTAGTTTAGGGTTAAAATGACGTAGTATAGTGGTCCAATGAAATAGGAAAAGACCAAAAGACCCATGACTTACGTTGCAGACGGGGCTGACCACGGCCACCTTCACGGACCGTGAGTCGTGGTGTTCACTTGGTGACTACTGAGCTGAGGGTCTGTCTCACGAGCCTTACCACGGCCCATGTGAGGGACCATAGACCGTGAAGGTTCTCGTGATCCTCACTTGGGCTGAGGTCTGGTGGCTTAGAATTTAGGGGGCTACTGGTTAGGTTTCACGAAATCCCCCACGACCTGTCTTCAGGACCACGGACCGTGAAGGTCCCCTTGGTCCTTACTTGGGCGAGGGGTGTCTGTGGGCTAGGCTAGGGAGGCTACTGCCTAGACGTCACGGACGCCACCACAGCCCGTTGTCAAGGCCACGAACCGTGAAGGTGCCTGTGGTCTGACGTCTGGGCGTGGTGACTTCCAAGTCATGACCACAGGCAGGTCAACGGACCATGGACCCTATCACGGTCCGTGAACTCTGCCATGGTTCACTACTTCAGGTAGTTTTCTGCAATTTTTTTCTGGGTCTGGTTTTCAAGGTGTTACATTAATAGTATATACCCTAACAACTGATGTTTGCGTAATCAAGACACAACATCCAATTCAAGTGTAATATCCCATAACTTAAAATACATTTTCGACTCGTAAACACCAATGCATAGATGTGATATCGGGGGAGGTGTATCATTGAAAATGGTTAAGCATACCATGTAACCCTTATGTTTAGTCATTTGAAGGGTTAAACAAAAGTTTTAGTTCAAAGAGTTCATTAAAGAAAAGATTAAAGTTTAAAGGTTCATTGTGGAGGAATACTACAAATGATCTCATTTCTCATCTGACTTTGAACGAGCATATCTCCTAATGTATAATGATTTAGAGGGCCTACTACCTATCCAATTAAAGGTATTTTAGTCTAGTTTCCAGCAAAACAAACCGCTTGTTAAAACGATATCGGAGTAAAAAGTTATGTTCATTCTACGACAGATGCGCGCACTGCCCAATCACTGCGGGACATGTGGCACTTTAGAGAAAGTCGGCCAAACTTGTTGTTTTTATATTAGAAGTTTGGGATATACTGTCTCATATACTCAAGAACGTGTAAGGACTGGTTTCAACTTATTTCTTCAAGTTTTTCTCATCTTCAATCCACCAAAGCTTAAGGTAAGTTGGTTTCTTCAAGAATCAAGTGTCTTCCTCTCCATAGACCTATAGATATGCTTAGCTAAATGTTTTCTTGAAGGAAAAAGTATTGTTCTTGGAGAATAAAGAAGGGCATGGGATGCTTTTCTTTGATATATAGGTATGAATCCTCTTCTATCTTCATAAATAGTATTCCAAGGATGCTTTAAGTATAATTTGCGGGTAGGACTCACGGGACGGTGATAGAAAGTCGTGAGTCCATCTTTTACCCATTGTATTTGATGTTTTGGTGAGGAGGGAGTTTGTAGAAGGTTGTGTTGGCTGTTGTTTTGACCAAATGAGGGGTCAATGGTATTGTATTGGGGAAGTAAGCTGGTTACATTAAAACAGAAGGCGAGGTATAGAGAACGCGACTATTATAGTTCTTGAAACTTTGTCGCTCACCAAGTGTTTGATGAAATTCCTAAGTCACTAGGTGTCACGACCCAGGAGCACCCCCAAGTCGTAACAAGGCGTACTCGACCCCGAAGGAGTCTTATACGAGCCACATAGTCATTCATTGCATTCAATAATGAAAATAGTGCGGAATAAAAAAAAACTTATTTACATCCACACATTTAAACTTCTTAAAACAACTTTAAAAACACACAGCGGAAGTCTAAGTCTCACATGGCCATCTTAGACACAGTCGCAAAACATAAGTAGGGACACGGCCCTTTACAATCAAAAGAAGTCTATTACATGAACAAAAGAACTTAAAAGTCTTATCCTCGAATCCATGAGGACATACCAAGTCTTGGAGGAAGCAATCCAACACTTCAAACTAGCTAGGAGGGATCACTTGCCGGAACCTACACTTATAGTAAAAGTATGAAGAATATGGGTTAGTACACAAAATGTACTAAGTATGATGACCATGCAAGACATGCTTAAAAAGGGACATTTTAGTTAGAAACCATGCATTATGCCACCTTTTTGAAATATCATGAACAATAGCATAAAAGACATACAAGACAAGCATAACATCAAGTAAGTCATAATATCACCTTTAAACAATATCAACATGAAAACCTTTACCTTGGACCTTCACCTCAAGAAACCCTTATGCTATACCTCGTGCAATGTATGGATGGCGTCCCATACCACCATCCATACTAAGGCACCACATTTAGGTCACTTAAAGTAACTTATCATTCCTTTCTTTCACCTTTGCACAATACTCATACATAAGAGGTATATCATTAATTAAGACATGACAAGGGAAAATAACTCGTAATATAACCCAAGTATAACATGCATAACATATTAAGCATTTAAGAGCCAACATTCTTTAATAACCTCATTTAGGGTACATTCATGTCACAGTCATTAGGATTTAGAGAAACTCACTATGACCCTCTCCAAGCCTACTCGTGGCAATGTATAGGTAGCATCCCATACTACTACCTACACTTTGTAGAACCTGTCAAGAAACCATAATGAAATCTCACATGATGGGAAGTAAGCGTTTAACCGACATAGACCATGAGAGCTTGTCATGGAATCCGGTGTCATGAGTCCCCACACCGAAAAGAGGTGGTCTACTTGCCTAAGGAAGACCGGTATATATAGCTTAATGGATCCACTAGCTTCCTATGCGGGCACATTGTTTATGGGATAAGGTAGACGATCATTGAAACTCATGCCTAACTGTCGGGGGAGTTTCCATCTAACCAAATCCGCTCGGTGCTTAGCCTACATTCCCATAGAATAGTTCATTACTTTGACATCATCACACATGAAAGGGTGCCATAAGCCTACCGATTCAAGGTACATTATTTAACACATGAAAGGGTGCCATAAGCCTACCGATTCAAGGTACATTTAGGAAAGCTCATTAACTCCTCTTGAAAGGGTGCCATGGCCTACCGATTCAAGTCTCATCATTAACTTTATGGAAAGGTGCCATAGGCCTACCGATCCAAGGTTCATTACTTATCATTAATGGAAGGGTGCCATTAGCCTACCGATCCAAGGATTCAACAATCAACAATATAATCATTTATACAAGAAAATGATGCATAAGCCCTACCAATTCAAGGTATACTTTATATTGAAGAATCCTTCATATTATATCATCACATTCATGAGTGTCATCAACACATCTCTGGATTTCCATACATCTCATAACTCAAACTTTAAAACATCGATTCATCAATTCTCCATAGTTGGACATTTTGTCAAACACCTTGAAGGCATGTAATGAAATCAAAGAGCATGGAAATTAGGGTAGTAATTATGCAACCAAACCAGTGAACAACCTACAACAACACCTTTACTTCATAACATGATCACATTATCTTCATTGAATTCTCATTCATATAATGTCATGATAACACTCCAATTTCTCATACTATGCCTTTAAGGCCATAAGCCTCACATACCAATACACCAACAATACACCATAAAATAAGCATGAGTAATGACATACTTCAACAATCTAAAGACCTTTAAACAAGTTTGATTCATATACATTCATTATCTAGCAACCCACTTCATAAAGGCATAAACTAGGAATAGAGAGAAATCATGGGTTCATGGAGTATTTTCATCTTAAATCGTCAATACAACAACAATATAACCATAAAGTGCCATTAGAAACCTTTTAAAACCATTTGGTGGAAGAACCCATGAGATTGAGTGAAAACCTAGATTTTTCATACTTTGAAGTAACTTTGGATTTGGCTCCTTGATGAAAAATTAGACAAGGATCAAGACCACCATACCTTTACTATGATCTCCACGAAAATTGATGAAGAAAGCCTTGAATCCAAAGCCCTAGCTCCCACTTCTTCTTCTTCTTAATGGAGGATTGTAGAGAGGGAAATGTTTTTTTTTAGGGATGGGAATTGGATTATGGTATCTAGGAATAATATAAGTCCTTTGAAAAAAATGGTCCAACACTTAGAAAAAAATCAGCGGGTGAACAGTAAAATGAACAGTAAAATCAGCTACTGGAATTTGCATTTTCTGCCGGACAGACTATACGAAAATGGGCATAACTTCTTCGTCCGAACTCCGAATGAGGTGAAACGAAGTGAGTTAGGTAGCTAACTCAAAGGGCTTTCCATGGATATATTATTGGCCACCCAAATAATTTGTGTGCTAGGAGATATGACCCTCCAAGTAGACCCTTGAAAAAGGCTTCACTTGGAAATTTCGGATTTGATACGGTTGCTCAAATTTGGGTTAGACCCATTTCCCACTCATTTGACCCCCTAAACAAGAATATGAAGTCGGATTTTCGAAAAACGAAACGGATCTTTTTTATATACAGTAAACAAGTTTCCGGTAACTTCCGAAGCACATTTTAAGAACTTTTGGGTCAAATTCAAAATATAATCATTTCATTAAGTTCTCGACTCCAAACTCACATGTGAGGCTCTAGTTTCACTCTATCATTTTCCGAGTCGTTACACTAGGAATATTGTTGTAGCTGGTTATATGAGCTCCTATTATTTTAATTTATTGCATTAGTTCTCTACCAACTTAAACTATGATCTTATAAAGGAATTTGACATCGTTAACAAGGAACCGGTGGGATGGTGATCGGAGGCCATGAGTTTTACTTTTATGTTAAGTGTGGATAATTAAGGGTGCTGGTTCTTTATGGTTAAAGTATGAGGAGTAATACTGAACAAGTAAATAAGCCATAATCCTACTTGGAAAGTAAAGAAAGAGAAGGGTGTGGTGATACACCACTCATCTATGGTAATTGTTGAGATTGTCGCTCGCGAACCATTATTGCGTTTTTGGCATTGTTGTGACTCTTGATTGGTTTCTTATACTATCCTTTTATGATTTATGTTATAGATAAAGTTTTCAGCAAAGGAGTTTTGACGACGTAAGATAGTAAGTCCCGAATTAAGGTATGTAAAGCTAAAACCTCTTTTTGCCCTTAAGGCACGACCTAAACTCGCATGTTCTTCCGATAAATGTCACTATAGATTCTATGATACTTGAAAGAAAGTTATCCTATTTTATAAAACCTCTCATGTTGAATCCTAAACCTATAGAGTTATAGTACTCTTCAAGGAAGCAATATGTTTCACACAACTACATTTGTCTACAGTTGGAACTCTTAGAAGTTAGCGGTGTACAAGTTGCATAAATTTAAAGAAAGCAACCAGCCACATAATGTTCGTAAGTGCATAGGTCACAAGATATATGATTCTCCAGCTAAAGAATGTAATCACGAATTGTATCACGAGCTATGTGATTAATGAATTAATTATTATAAATAATTGCAACCAAGGAAATTATAGACTACTCTGCAGCGTAGGGTGGGTATATTTAGGGCTACTACGTACGATGCTACTCTGTGCACATAATTCATATATAGTCAACTGGAATTCCCGTCGTGGATTCACCTGACTGATACAGGCCTGCGAATAGACCATATAGGAGCCCTGGGGGGCGTACCTTGATAGACCTCGTTACCAGACTATGAGATTTTACGCGTGGTCATGACAGTGGGCTACATTGCCATGCAGGGTTCACTAATCGCCGTCAGTAGGACATCATGTGATTCCTTGACAATTAGTTTTACAAAGAGCAAAGAAGCGATAATGAAGTAAATATATCACTTAGGCAAATTATAGGATTATATGTATATAATGACTATCCATGAAACATTCGATGAGGACCTTGAGGTTGGTCACAATTTCTAGTTACGAATTATGTCTCCTGCATACAGATGCTTAAATTTGCCTATCATGATATTTGATGTCTACTTGTTATTCAGTTTGCTTTGGCATACCAGTACATGTTTTGTATGTACTGACGTCCCTCTTATTTTGGCATTTCATTTGTATCACTACAGGCTCAGGTGCTCAAGACAACAAGCATTTTCAGTAGATAGAGACTTCTAGTTTAGCAGTTGGTAAGCTCCACCTCTACCTGGAGCTATCAGATATTTAGAGCCTATATTTTGCTACGTATGTACATATATCATAATGGGTATGTTGGGGCCCTGTCCCGACTAGTTATCAGATTTTCAGAGGCATACTCTTTAGAGGCTTCGTAGACTTAGTCTTGTTTCCGTTGTAAAGTAGCCCAATGTGCCCTTTTGTTATCTATTTTTAGTATGTGTCTTCATATAGGTTCCACTGCTTATGAATCTTTAGCTTTGGCATGAGATTAGTAAGATATTTAGCAGGTGCTTGTGTATATCCTTGATGTCTGCCCCTTTCTAGTTAGGGGTGTGACAAACTTGGTATCAGAGCACAAGGTTCAAGTGTCCCAGGGAGTCTATGAAGCCATGACTAGTAGGACTTTTATTATAAATGTGTTGTGCACCATATTTATAATTTAGGGACTACATGGGCATTTTGGAATTTGACCTTCTTTCATAATCTAGATCGTGCGATACAGCTAAGTCATAGAAAGTTAATTCTGACTCAAACTCTTTTTTTCATTTGTGATTCAGATCATGTCTAGTACGGACAAGGATAAAGAAGGCTTGAGGTCCATTGCTAGTACTACTCAGGAGGCATCCATTTTAGAGCACTCCCAACTAGTAGGTGATCAGAACAGTGGTCAGCAGAGCTTGCCATGTCCTATGCTTCCAGGTCCTCAGATTCCCATGACCAAATTGTTTTTGGTATCATCTTTTTTTATCAGATTAATTGCTATCAAGAGAAGTTTTGATAGTTTTTTCTCAAAAACCCCAAAATTTGGGCCCTAATTACTTCCTATCTTGAAAGTTTCCCCAAATTACAATAATTTTGAACTTTTCAGATTGCGGATACATTGTCCCTCGGCTAATACATGACAAACAATACATAAGTTACGTATCATATATATAAAGTTATGTATCAGAAACCTAACTATAAACTAGAAGGAGCTACAAGATTCCTACACCTCCAGTAGTACCAACGGTGTTCAGTTACCGCCTGTACCACCACCGGTGCCTCAGAGCAAGATCTTAGAGGGGCAATGCAGTTGCTCACTCAGTTGGTAGCTTTCTCAGGTCTAAAGACCAAAATGCAACAACACCTTAGTTACGGTTCAGGGAAGAGGCAGCTGGATCCAAGTACTGATTTCCTCCATATGAATCCCCCAGTATTCACAGGATCAAGGTAACAAAGACCCACAATGGTTTATTAGATGAAATCAAAAAATTCTATAGATCATGCATATCTCTGAGACTGAGGTAGTTGAATTAGCTCCTATCAGCATGAAAGATGTCGCCATTGCTTGGTACGAGATGTTGGGTGGACTCTAGGGGAAAAAATGCTCCTCCAGCAGATTGGAAAGAGTTCTCTAAGGCCTTTATGGAACACTTTCTTCCACTAAAGCTTAGGGAAGCGAAGGTTGATAAATTTTTAAACTTTCGACAGAATAACCTTAGCATTAGGGAGTATTGCATGCGATTCACTCAGTTAGCTAGATTTGCTCCTGAGATGGGTTAGCACCCAAAATGCAAGGATGCATCGCTTCATTGGTGACTGGGATCATTTGATTGGCTCTTGCACCGGCCACCTGTACATTAAATCGAGATATGGATATTGCAAGAACTTATGGCACATGCTCAACAAACATAAGACCGCATACAAAAATCGTAGGGCTGAAAGAGATAGGGAACAAAATAAGAGTGGCAATGAGTGCTGGAATATTCAGGAAATGCTAGAGCTTACTCCAGTAGAGGTCCTCCTAGACATGCTTAATCACTAGACTGGCTCAAACTACTAGTGCCCCATCTCAGTCATCGAGACCCAGCGAGCATGAGCAGACTCAGACCTTGAGGGAACTAATCCCCAACTATCAGAAAGGTGCTAGTCAAGGACTACCACCTCGACCTACTTTCAGGCACTGTGGCCGATCTCTCTTGGAGAATGTCGATATGGATCCACGCTTGCTATGGGTGTGGAGTGGTTGAGGGTCATAAGATACATAATTGTCTGAAGCGTTCGAGTGGAGGGTAGAAGTGATAGGCCACAATATAAAGGCTCTACAGGAGCATCCTCAACATCAATGCCATTCGTTTCATCACGTGCCCTCAACCACCATAGGGAGACGTATATGCATGGGTAAGGATCTGGTTCTGGAGCTCGCCCAAATCGGATGTATGCACTAGCAGGTCGTCATGATTCAGAGCATCCCCAGATGTGGTTACATTACCTTATCTATTTTCTCTTATGATGTATATGCATTGATAGACCCGGGGCTACCCTATCATATGTTACTCTATTTGTTTGCTATGAAATTGGAGTAGAGCCGGAGTTATTACAGTTGAGCCATTACCCTGTGGAGCATGGTCATTAGTTTTGAGATATCATATCCCCTAATAGCACAACATCCTGCACTCGTTTTTACCAAATCAGATACTCCAACAAGAACTTGCTCGTTTGTGCTCTCGGATCAATACCATTATATATGGAGCATACCTAGAGAGTTAGGTGAACTTTATCCCGTCGACTTCTTTAGAACTAATATCGAACACTACCTCAAGTTCATAAATCTTGGACCTTAGCCTCCCTCAACTCTCTTGGAAAGAATCTGTCCACGAAAAGCTCCAGTAAAACAGTCCACAATCACAAGGGCTGCATCTGCACCCATTGTTGTCTTTCCACTATGTGAACCAGATATGAGAACCACTCCTTAAGTTGATAGGATGCT
>NW_026020771.1:0-21339 GCF_900185275.1 Solanum verrucosum
ATTTGTTTTAAAAAAATTATTTGGCAAAAATCCACGTGTCATTGAGTCATTGGTTACTTTATATTTTACTCAAAATTCATTATCTACAAATTGTTTTTGACAAATGTCGTCATTTAATTCGCCACTTTACACGTCATTCGCGAGTGTAATACACACACTTCATATATTTTTGTTGATTGGCAAAAAAGTGTCAAAATGACACAGCGAGACCCTACATGAGGTGTCTAAAATGAACATCGCCCACTTAAGGTGTCTAAGTGAAATTTCGTGCCAAATTTAAGGGGCCACCGATGGGTTACCCCTAATTACTTTGTACCAACATATTATAGTTCTTTACCTCCTAGAAGCCGGTCAATGAAATTTGTTATGGAACAAATTAATTGAGTTCAATTCAGTTAAGTCAAAAACCACATTGCAATCCTAGATTAAAGGGATTGATTAATATTAACTTTTTTTATGAAAGAACTAATTAATATTAAATTTAGATCAAAGGGAAAGATGGCAATGCCCCCATCCAAAATGAGAAGATGGGAAGTTGGTCCAAATCAGAAAATTATTCAGTGTTACAACAATCGCTGTGTGAAATAAGCAACAACAATTAAAAGAGTGCCTCAATCCGAAACCAGTTCAGGTCCACTATATGATGAATACTCCAACTCCACCCGCTCCATTTGGACTTGTTTCATTCCAATACTTGACAATTTGACTATTAAGCTGAATCAATCCCAACTAGTGTAAAAGTGAACAAACACTAGTAGGTAATATAATCTTAACAACAAAAACCAACCCTTATCCCAACTAGTTGGTATTGCCTATATGAATTATACACTTCCAATGTATTTTCTTCTTCGCAAAATCCGCAAGTACTCAGTGTTTTTTGCAATAAGAAACTTAAATAAATAGCTTATAGTAACTTGTAAGATAAGTTCCTATACTTCGTTTACTCAGCCAAATCAGAGAAGGTGAAGAACAAACCAAATTACAAGCATCAAGTCTCACAAGTCTATCATTACATAACTGTACACATGCATGGCTTTATCCAATACCAACTCAACTCACTCAGCTCAATTAAAGATTCTACTTTTAGCTTAGACAAACAATTAAAAAGGCCTATATTTTTATATGTAGCTAAATTTTACTTATAATTGCTTTCCTCATGCACAATGTCCTCCTCCTAACAAGTGCAATCAGGGAGAGAACGGGCATATACTATGTCATCGTAATTCGACTATAAACTAAATGATTTAGTTGTAAAGAGAAAGTGTACCAGTCCTTCAATCTGAACGACTCGCAGCGGCGGTGCAGCTTCTTCTTCTTTAGCTGCAACTTGCAAAAATTGATCTCGGTACTACTGCAACAAACAATGGAAGATCAATTACCAATAATGATTTTGTACAAATACTCAAAGTAAAGAGAATTTACATACCGTTCGCCATGATTGAATCGGAAGGTTCTCTCTGCAGGGAGAGAAATCACTGTGCTTCAGCTAAAGAGGGTGAAGATGAGAGGAGAGAGGGATTTTTATATATGGGCCGAGCTATCGGGACTCACTCACTCACATATATTGGCCTAATAGTAGGAATTACCGCTTTTAAAATCGAACCGAATCAATAACTTAAACGATAATTCCCATAATAAATTACAATTAGACCCTTCGCTATGAAGTTTTTCACGGTGTCGGTGTTTGCTATTAAAGAAAAAAATACAATCTACTAACTCATGAGTGCAGTTCATTTGATATTTCACATTATTTTTAAGTTTTCATTAAAGAAAAAATTTCATGTGAAATCTTAACGATTAAATCGATAACCAAATCGATAAAAATCAATATCAATAACTAATAAATAATGGTTTCTAATGGTTTAACATGTCTTCAAACCGATAATTAATAACTTTGCTTGCCGTCGAATTGTTTTGAAGTTATGTTCTAAGAAGTCAAACTTTAGACCCGTTTGTCTGAACTTCAGACTAGCGTATGGTAAGAACTCCTTCATCCTTAACCAAGAGGTCTCGAGTTCGAACCCCTTTGGTATTGGGTCGCCTTTGTTAGGGAGCGCTTTACCCCCAATGTGGGACTTCCCTGCGCGAATCCTGATTTAGTCGGGCTCCAATGTGGGTGCCGAAGACCAATGGGAAACCAAAAAAAAAAAAAGGGCTAAACTTGCAAACAACAAAAAAAATTAGAAACAGATATCACCATCTTAAGCCAAATGCCTTCAAGACTCAAAAGGTACAACAAATGATATGCAGAACAATAGGGGGAAAGTGACTACTAAAACTGATTCATTAGAACTTCTCCTTTTTGTATGATTACTGTAATGTTTACATATTGATCAAGAATAGCTGCAGTGGAAATTGAAGGTGAAAGAAAAATCTGTCGCGAACGGAAAATATACATATGTAACACAGCCATGAACGTCCTGGAACTTAAATTCTATGAACAGTTTATACACCAATGGCTTGTGTTTGTAGATTTAATATTTCTCCCATCTCTCCATCGATCAGGCGTCTTCCAATAGTGAGTCTGCAACTCTTGTTGATTCGCTATCATAGTTCCATAGGTCTTTAAGTTCGCCTCTCAGCAATCCAAGCAACACATAAACTCCTAAAGATTAAAACGTCAATGAATGATTTATGAATACCAATCAGAAATTTTGATTCAGGATGTTGTCAAACTGACATACCTAGCGTGCAGGGCACAAGATATAGGAGAGCAGGTTGACCATGACCGTTCATTAGGTACATCCCCAGAATGTGAATAAAAGACCTGCAAAATTTTAAGTTGATTTGGAAGAGGAGATTGAACTGAGAACTTGGGGGAGGAAACGGTAAGCAGGAAAAAAGAAAAGAACAACAGATTTCAATATTTCTGCTCATCAACAACGATTTTGATTTTGTTATTGTTGTTTACAATGTGCTTTAAGACAGCAGTTTATACTTCGTGGACACTTTTTAGGCATTTGTGGGTATCTTTACCAAGTGTTATTGTTTTCGAACAACTAACATCATTTACTCAAAGGGCTGCTGGAAAAAACTAGTGAAGTAGCTAAAAGAAGATAACTAATAATTTAGCAAAGTACTGACCAATTCCATAACCTACTATCATCCAGATGTAGTATCCATTTAGTACATTCTTCTTTCTAGCTTTGTCAAATCTGCAAAAAAAGATTGAAAAGAGGATCAACAGGAGCCTCCCGTTCCACTTGCTTTTCTAGAAAGGAAGTGAATCCATCAAATGAGACATGGATGAAAAGGAAACTTCAAATGATTTTCATTCCGTAAAAAAAGAAGAAGGGAAAAGGTAGTCAACTCATAAATAGAGCAACCATAGAGTTGAAAACATCCTCCGCTCTATATCCAATACATTTCCCCAACATTGATTTCTGAATTTTTATCACAGTCATAGGAACCATTTTCTGCTGAAAATAACCAAGATACTTGTAGATATTTGGCAACTAAAAGAAACCGTATGAGAACATAGATGGGCATATACAAAGACTCTCTGACTACAATTCAATTTTGTTCTATCTATCTATAGACATGTAGCATCTGAATGCCCTCGAAGGGATAAGGTTGAGAACAACTGCACAAAGAGGAATATTCTTCTTGTTTCACCTTAGACAATGTGCTTAGTTCTTTTTATTTTTGGTAAGGCTAACGATTTTTGCTCACAAGATGGCTGAAGAACGAAGGGATACCTGAAAGCAAAACAAACCAACAAACCAGGAAAGAGAATATCCCCAAAACCAATCATATCATAGCCACCGTAAGGATCTGATACTCGAGGAATTCTCAGAAGCATTGGGATGGATTCTCCGCCAGCTTTGTCACCGCGGGCAACCTATTAAAGGAACGAACTCAAGAAGATGTCAGTGAAATATTTCAATGTTGGTTTGAAGAGCTAAATCAACTTATCGTGATAATGAAGGACAAGAATCATGTATTACTCCAGATTATTGAACCAATTAAACCAAACTGCTACTGCCATACAGCCAAAAGACGCAAAGCAACTTTTGAACCATCAGATGTAAATATCATAGGCGCACCATTTAAGCTCCCCTAGATACATCTATATGATCTAAACTATTCTGCAGAAGCTTCACAAATATCATGAGTTCATCCATGTGCAAAACCATCAAATGTTTTAGTTTCATTTCAGTGAAATGTCTACAGTTCACATCGACTAAAGAGAATTTTCAATGAGTCTTCAGTTTAATTATTGATTACTATGTTCTTGAGACCCTCGGTGTCAGATTAAGAAGTTTTGATGTATCTTCTATTCAAGTTTATCCCTAGCAGGTTTCGTGCTATCCTCAGTACTCCTCAAATCTTTTGAGTCATATTATTTTCCTCATTCAATTAAGTTCATTTCAACAGAACTATAGTAGATTTTTTGCTTCTCGCCAGCCCTAGCAAGTTCGTTGTTCTTTAGAGTAAAATACCTTATAAAAAAAAAATCATTGTTACATATGAGCATGCTCATGTTCTACATTCTAAAGGTGAAGCTTATGTTATCATATTAGAAAATCCTTATATAGCCTAAGAGATAGAACGGTTATACCCTTTATAAATGCTAAAACAATTTAATAGTTACTACACAATTGAACATTTCAACATAAAGGGGAATTTTTTACTAAATAGGCACTGAAAGGTTAATATTGGCAGCTCATACAATACTACAGGAAGTCTGCATGAACAGTACAGAGAGATAGATGTAGCTAAAGAGAGAACTTACTGCAATCATTACACTGTCATGGAATATAGCAGGCGAAAGGAAAACCCAAAAGATGTCGTATAGAAATGCACAACACAGAAGCACCGTAGCAACCTAAAGCAAAATAGTAATCATCAAATGAAATTTCGGTAACCATGACGAAGCAAATAAAGCTATCAACTCCTCTCATGGGAGAATCCACAGAAGTATCTACAGACCTTTATATTAGGCAACTGAGCCAACTGCAGAACAGTTATCATCAAACAAATTCCCTGAAACAAGAAAGTTCTTTAATTCTAACCATGTTGAAAGTGAAAACATTGAAGAAAAAAAAGTCCGAGCGAATATGATGCATATTCATCAGAGAATAACATACTGGCTCGAGGAGATTATTACCCAGTTCATTTTAGAACATACATGTCAAAGTGCAAAAAAGTTTTTCAATTCCATTATGCAAACAAGTGCATGAAATTTTTGAGGACGAATATTGCTAATAAGCTTACCAGAATATCTTGACCGATCCAAGAGTATGATGCTTTCCTAGTTGCTGCCCAGGATATTGCAAATGCCACACATAATATCAAGACCACAAGAGAAAGAACAGAAATCTCCCCAAGAAGCGGCAAATTCAACTTCTTCCTTCCACAATCTTTACATTTGCTACTCGCAGTTTTGTTTGAAACAAAGTAGAAAGCTAATTAGAAATCTAAACCACATTAATCTGACAGGTAGACAACTGCTCTTGGAAATATTATACCTCGATACCAGGGATATTATACAGCTATGCATTCCCTGAGAAGGAAACAATTAAACACCAAAAGTCAATAAGCAGAGACAATGTCAATTAAACAGAAAAAGAAACCTAAGTCCAGCTCAAACAAGATGCATAAATGCTCAATACGTGCCCATAAACTTCACTCTTTCTAGAACTGGGAAGGGTAACACTTCTAAAGAACAAAGAAGGCAGAACCACCAAGAAAATGCATTAAGCACAAAATTTCATTTTATGAGCTCATGTGGAAAATAGATCATTTTATATTTGATTCAACCAAGCAAAATGAATTTTTAACAGTTGATACGTTCCCTTGATTACAATATAACTGGAAATGGCACAGCCTACTAATAAGTCAATGAGCTGAAAGGTATAATTAGTGGGTCATTTGGGGAACACAGGTTGAGATTGAAGGTTTAGTATGGGTCATAGGGATGGGTCCCATTTGTGGGTTATTACTCAGTTTCTGTTTGATTTGACTGTTTGGGACAATTTGTGAACAATTTTTGGTTTCAAGTTGTTTTGAAAGGCTTGTTTGGTTGTGATTAATTCGTGGATGGATCATCTTTGCGTATCATCATGCTTCCATTTTGTACCAAATAGGTGGCTTATAATCTGTCAACGAGTAGCACTGTGAACAGAGAAATGCAGTGTATGAAATGAGAAGGTTTTGTCTAACAAGTTCGAAACAAGTTATCTTGGCTTAGTGATTAAGTCAAAAGTAGAGAATTATTTGAGTACCTCAACTCCACCAATAGCGAAAAGTATTATCAGCAGCCAGACAAACCAAGAAGACATGAAAAAGTAAAGTAGCAACAGAAACGTAGACGCTGTGATGACAAATACAAAAGCACTCTTTGTAGTGATATTTAGAATTTCCTTGTCATCTTCTTCCCTGGAACCTCCAGCAATCACCTAAAAATGAGAAAGGAAGAACACATAAACTCGATATGAAAGCCATTAATCATTAAAACTAAATGTGATTTATCCGAATCTTTTGACTCCAAGCAAAAAAGAATAAGGGAAACAAAAAGAGGAACAAAATAAGAAATATAAATCAGGATGAGTTGGCATTGACATTCTATGATAAAAATCAACTCTAAACTCAAAATAAAAAATGAAGCACCTGCTCCACAGCTATGTTACAAGCTAGATACACTAAATTAAGACAAGTAACCAAGAAGTCTGTATCATTGCCATCAGTTCTTTGTTCAAAATTTCCTCTTTAAATAAATCAATATCTAATGCATGTTAAGCCAGCGATGATTTTATCCTACTGCTGTGAAGTTATCATCTACATTATTTCCTTTTCCTTCAACAGAGAAGAACTTTTAGCTTTCAAAATCATGTCAAAGAAGCATAGCTAATCTGCCTTAAGCACCACTCTGCTCCTGATACCTCTCCACTTAATGGACCATACCCATAATGCAAAATATTCATTCATCCTCTAGCTTAGATGACATATAAAATCCTAGAACTTTCTCTTCCAAAAAGGATTGTTTAATATCTTTTCCTCCGCATCTATTCATGCCCTAACAATTCTCTATGGTTCTGCTAAGTTGCAACCTAAATTCCCTACCAGTAGAATCCATATCCAAATCTACATGTTACAGAACCAGATAAGATGAACTTTTGAAGGACTGCATCTATTCTCAAGTGTACTACTCCAAAATCTAACATGGTGCAGCAACATAAAACTAAGCTATCAACTTCAGGATACAGTACGAAAAGTTGATTAAAACAAGCAGAGCATCGCTAATTAATTCTATAAGAACATAAGAGGCTATATATATATTAAACGCAAAGATATATCAGGATGCTATTTTTGGAACCTCTGGTGACTGTTCATTGAAATCGTTTTCCTTAGATGTAGTAAACTCCGACCAAAAAGATGCACAAAATATTGTGCCAACAGCCATCATCCATATGAACATTGCTGAGTAGTCCACAATGGGGCGATCTGGCGAATAAAGCATAATCTCCACTGCATTAAGAGTAAATATGCTCATCATGTTAATTCTTCAACGATACAAGAAAACAGGAACAGCAAGAGATAAGAATATCAAACAAGGATGACAGGAAATGCACAATGGACAGAGTATCTAGAGAACCCACTGCAATGTTTTTAATGGGCATTGTCATCAGTGAGCAATGATATTTGAAGATTAAATTATATACCATGCCGTGGAATTACATCTCACAACTTACAAGAGCTTCATAGCTCAAATTTAACGGGAGTTTAACATGCCTTAGATTTGAGCTATGGAGCTCTGATGAAGTGCACCATACTTATTTTGCACTTCATCAGTGTCGAAGGCGCACATGTAAATAGTAAAAAAGACCTTATCATATCTTTCCTGCAAAGCTATGCATGTATCATACAAAATATGAATCATATCAAATCCTGAGGAAAGGACATGAGTTGAACACCTTTTTTAAAGACACACATTATCCAGAAACACAAGAACACACAGCAGATTACATAGACAATTGAGAGCATGGAAACAATGCATGTACTATAAGAAAGTATCAGTGATATCCTAAGATACCAGATACCTTGGAAACCAGAACTAGAATCAACAGAAAGTTAACCTTGACAGAAACTGGAGGTAATATACATGAGGCAAAGACTTTACCTTTCTTTCCAGCAGAGATATACTTGTCTATGACATCTCCTCCAGCTTTTGAAATGGTTACAACAGGAATTGTTACGTTTGATACTGTAGAATTGTTAGGACAAGCCATCTCCACAAGATCTAAAGAATAGCAGGAAAAAAAAAAGTGTCATTTCCGGAAGAGATGGGGGAGACATAATCACCAAAAAGTAAAAAGTAAAAAACTAAGAGAAAATAAAAACTGATATGACAATGAATCATGGATGAACCTTCTTGATCATTTATCAGCACAATCCCTGCAGCACCTCCTGCTTGTGCAACCATAGCCTTCGTTAGAAAATCACATTGACCGCGAAGAGCTAGAGCAATGGAGCCTGATAACTAGATCAAAGAAAAACAAAGATCTGTGCATTAAGCAATGTATAACAAAAGAATAAAGAAAGGTTAACCTTCTGCATATGTCAAAGTAAGAATTGCAACCAAAATACAAAAGACGAATTGAAAATCCCCTTAATTGAGGGATATTTACCTAAGAATAAAGGCATTGTCAGCAATCTCGAATAAATACCTTAAAAGAGGAGCTGGAACAGCCATTCAAGGGTTTTGTATAAGTAGCAGGCAATCTAGGGGCATTTTTAGTATCAGTGGATAAAAGAGATCCAAATGCCGCACTTAAGCCACCTATTGATTCATGCTCAGCACCATCAATCCATAACTTCACCAGAACCTGTACAAAAGGATAGAAGCAACTTGGTATGAAACAAGTAACTCAGTATGTCTCCACAGGTGCAAAACAGAGTTAAAACAAAGAACAATTTGTCCCAACAAGAAAATAGACAGGACCCAATCTTCTCTTGATCATTAACTTATAACTTGTGAAAGATAACATGACATCAACTGGTTAGAATCCAAATTTCCTCACACTCCCAAATCACCAAGAAGCAATTACAGAAATACAATCAAATAACTGTTCAACTGCATCTCAATCCAAAAGTAGTTAATCATGTCGAATTTGGGGATGTAACACAAATGTTGACTCCCTTTTTCACATGCATACAACTCATGTTACGAATCTCCCTATCATAGATCTTTATTTTTCTCATTGAATGCACACTAGAACTTCCATGTACTGCTCTTCTATTTTTTCTTGGACTAAGTAAGATCCTCCTACTTTTTTACTAGGATGAACTATGAAGTAAAGATAGTTTTGTTAATACTGGCATCCAGTAGATGCGCACTTTTACTATTATAGAAGAGTGAGTATAAATTGTGTGTTCATCACGTGTACTTAAGGCAATTTAAATTATATTTGAGGGCATTTTAGTAATGTCACATACGAGCTGTAAAATGTTATAATATGTGCGTTTTCTACTATGGCCAGGTCATCTTTTTACTCCTTAATTCAGTTTATATGTGTCCTTGCCTCTTAGCATATACAGATCTTCTTTTTGTTAACTTCACGGCAAGCCTAATTCTACTTTCTTCTATCTTGTTTAAACATTTGAAAGTTCTGATAGTGTGGTTCCATTTTGTTCTTTTTCTCTGATTAGATTTGTCAAAAATCAAGGCTTTTTATTTGGGTCGAGTCGATAATAAAAATAGATTATAATCAAAAGCACTTATTGCAAAGGATAAATCCTCAAGCTTCAAACATCACTATCCAGCTGAAACAAATTACTTTTGTTAAAGCTTTAATTATTTCATCCCTTTCCATGGCCAGGAGTGTACTTCATGAGTTTCTCAAGACCTGGTAGCAACTTTTGACTGTAAAAATACCTCTGTTATTCTAATTCCATCTCATTGTATCCATTATGTCCCTGCAAGTTGCCTGGTCCGGTGTGTAGTATCCTCATCAAGCAGCTGAATTCTCAATCCTGAAAATTACTTCTTGACGATATACTCCACTCGGTCTTATCTCTTCAATCAGGAATAGTTGCCTCAGAACTAACAGAAACTTGAAATATGCTAGGACATTCCTCTTTTAGAGTATCATTTCCATATCACATGTCTAACCAAAATCATGTGCTCCTTGAATTCTTCCCAAATTTTGCTAATCGACTTCCAGGTCCTACTCCACTAGGGAAGAAAGTAGTCTTCTTCTCAAATAAATGATCTTTTCCCCAAGCTAGTCGGTGATTGCTACATGAATACTCTACATCCATTCCATTCTATTTGGATTTTGGACATATTTCACTCCAATACACAGTAATTGGTTTCAGCAAAACTAAACATTCTAAAACTAGACTAGAGAAAAAAGATCCAATCTTTCACATACCTATCAACTCTATCTCCAAGTTTCAACAAGAACTTCTCATTACTGATCTTTTCCCCAAATTATTGATCTTTTTTCCCAACTTAGTCAGTGTTACCTACACGAACACTCTACATCCATTCAATTCTATTTCAACCCAATTCACTCCAACATTCAACAATTTCGTTTCAAACTAGAGATTACAGAAATACGGTAACTAGCTAAAAATTAACACCAGAAGGATTTTGAATACATGAATTGAATCAAACTTACCATTCGATAAGGATTGTTACAGGAGCTCGATGCATTAGCAGGGGCGGCGCGTGAGATATCATCATCGCCGGTAGCGGTTGATGATAACAGAAGAAGACAACTGAGAATGCTTACTCCGATTAACCGACGTGAAAATGCCATAATTAATCTACTGATCTCCGATTATCTCCGCATAGGGTTTTTGGAGATTCAGTAAGTAAATCTTTCTGTTTTTGCTGAGAAATTTTGAAGGAACCGGGGGCGGGGGGGGGGGGGGGTAGGGGTAGAATTGGAAGAAAATGTGGGTTAAGTTAGGTAATGAGGTCATTATTGGAATTTCATTAATTAAATAGTTTGGCTCAAATATTTTGTATCGTAATATAAACCGTATAAATAAATTATCGAGAACTCATTGAATTGTATTTTTTTAGTGACTAGAATTCATAAACCCAAGATTCTGATTTTGATTGCATTTTCAGACACGTTTGAATACGTTTAGAAGTGTCTACAAAATAATACTACATGCATATATGACGAAACGAGAATTTATATAGCTGATCCTAACTTATTTGAGATTGACGTGTGTTGTATGAATACATCAAACATGTAGATTTTGGGCTTAGCTCTTTACAAAGATGTTTTCTGATACAATTTTTTCGGCTAAATATATATAAACAGAAAAGAAAAAGAGAAGTTTGTTCGACTTCACTAGATTATATTCGCTAAGGGTATTCAAGATATAACATACATCTGCAAAGAGTAACTTTTGTATTTGTACGAAATGATATTATTTTCTATATACATACATAATAATTTTTCGACTAAGCATGTTCAAACTGACCACCTTCTGTCTACGTAGCTACGCTACTGCAAAGAAAAGGTGGTATAAAGAATTGTCCCTTCACATGAATTAGAGTAAACTGTTTCTCACTCTTTTTCTTTCTTGTTCTCCCATGTACATTTTTCTGTCTTTTTCGACTAGCAAGCAACCTTCGTTGGACGCGAAACCATACGTGTATTCTGATGTAAGCAACAAGACTACACGCTCAGCGCGACTCAGCTCTCATACGTTGGCATGCCGGGCAACAAATGATTCCACCAGGGGGTTCACAAGATGAGGTGCCTCGTCCTACAAAATGTCACAACGATGAGACAAACAACCTCACCAAGATGAAATGCAAACTTTGAAGAAACGTCCTTTCTTGACGTTATTGCTTTGTATGTAAACTACTTTGAGTATGCAGATGCCGATGGAGCCATTAGCTAATAGGTTCAACTGAACTCAGTATTTTCTATGCGGAGTATATAGATAGATATGGAACAAACCACTGATGTTTCAATGTATAGTACTAAAAACCTTATTGGTTAAACTCATCAAATTTAAATCTTGAATCTACCTGAGGACAATGGCCAACATTAGGGAGGACGACGAAATCTTCGACTGTATCAAATTTGCCATAGGCTCTACCAAGTTCTATTGGCTCCCAAGGATCCTTGTCACCCCATGCCACCAGAACAGGACACTGCAAAATGCACATTTTGTGGAAGAACATTGATTTTGGCCGCGGAATTCCAAATAAAAAGATTTAGTTTCAAAAACAAGAAAATATAAGACAATGTTGTATGGGAAGTAAAAGCAATAATTCGAGAATCACCTTCACTTGAGGTAGTAGTTCCTCAGGTAGAGGCCCCGCTGAATAGCAAATGAACTCGAGAAACACATCGACAGCACCAGGCTCAAGCCCTGGAAGAAGGATGGCCTGTACTAACTCATCCGTCACCTGGGATGTGTCGTAGTAGCACTGCAGAGCAATTTATCAGATGTCGCCATGGCATCAATCGTCATACAGCATACTAGATGAACTAAATATGAGAAAGCCAAGATTATTTGATCTAAAAATGTCAAAATCCTATAAAAATTCTTACAATTTACTACATGTTTTTCCCTCAAAATGTCTACCAATCACTGTCTTTATACTGGTATTGTCTCCACACCGAAACTAAAGTTATAAGCAGCTGGAAGTCACTTTATTTTGGATGTCAGATTCAGGGGCGGAGCTAGGTAGAGCCAAGGGGTTCATCCAAAACCCCTTGAACGAAAAATTACACTGTTTATACATGGTTAAAAAATATTTTTTATGTACATACAGTAGATGTTGAACCTCATTGGCTTCTTCATGTTTTGAACCTCCTTACTGAATATTCTTGCTCCACCACTGCGTACTTTTTAATAGCTTATGCATGATGCATGTACAATCCAAAATCATATTGTCCAGAATAGCAATTGAGGCACAACATTTCTTACAATCAAGCATTGAAATTCTTCAGCGAAAATAAGTTTATAGACACCGGGGTGCTACATGTTGTATACCTGACACAGAATGTTTTTCACTGCTTCAGGAGTAGCAACACTTTTGAAAAAGAATTTCCCGAGTTCCGTATTTCTGAGGCAAAAACACCTAATATGAGTCCAGTGCAGATAGCAGAAGGTTCGAGTCTTCGAGATATAATGAACAAGGAAGTTCACCTCAATAAATTCTGAAATGCTTTAATCAGTGGTCTACCAAACCAAGGCTGCTTCGTTATATGCAGCATTCGGAGAGAGATATTTAAAAGAAGAATGCCTCTACAGAGTTGTGGTTCCAAAATGGCAGCCTGAAGACCAACAAGCCCTGCAGAGGAAGCCAGAAAGTTCTTTTATGGGTTATAAACATCACATAACATAAAGAACAACAACATGAAATAAGCACATGAGCCCAAAAAACTAGAGAAAATGATGCCCTCGTGAAATCGCTTTGCCACTGTGACCCAGAGAAAAAACTCCAAGAGATGAAGGCACCAAAGCAAGAAAAAGGGATGCCCGGTGCAGGTGGGGTTCAGGGAAAGGCCGTACCACAAGGGTCTATTGTATGCAGCCTTACCCTGCTGTTCTGCAAGAGGTTGTTTCCATTTTCCATGGCTCGAACCTTTGAGAACGATTCTCTTTTTGTCAAAAAGAAAAAAAAAAACTTTTGTTTTCACTTTGAGTGCCGAAAGTATGATTTTGTGTTTTTGAGCATCAATTGGAATATTTCATGAGTATGTGAAATGAATCTATTGCCAAGATATAAGTACATCAACTTTAAGCTCATAATACAAAACAGAAGGAGAAGAGGTCACCTCCAATGGAATTGCAAATGAAGAAGGCTTTTATCTCCAATGACATCCTTACAAAAATCGTTTAGTTGGCTGCCCCACGTTTCAAATGAATAAAAGTTGTCTACACCAAGCTCACGAGGATTTGGTTTGTCTGAATAGCCATAACCAATAAGGTCGATAGAGAACACCCGATGTGACTGTGCAAGAACAGGTAGATTTTTTCTCCAGTGGTCACTGTGGGAAAAAGGATCATTCCGAATGCGGGTTCAAAGACAATCAAAAAGTAACAAAGTGACAAAGACGATCTATGTGCGCGGAACCAATAAGTTGAAACTTGCATTCAAATGTAACCAAATCAATCAACAGCCAGCAAAATAAGATACACGTGAATGTTGTGTTCTTGTTTTGCAACTATAAAGAAATTCTTACTCCCTCTGTTTCAATTTGTTCGTCTTATCTTTTTTGTCTGTTTCAACAAGAAGCCCTCTTTCCTTTTTTGACAACTCTTTAATTCTAACTTTCCACACCGCATGTTTAAGACCACAAAATTCAAAATTCTTCTTTACTTTTTTAAACTACGTGTCAAGTCAAAACCCAAACAAACAAATTGAAATGGAGGGATTACCATTTATGCCATTTCCGTTGTTAGCCTATGGCAGCAAGATGTAAGTTTTACAAGCACAAATTGGCTCAAGTGATGAAAGATCATCTATACTTGGTAAAGAAAACAAGATTGATTGCGAAGTTCTCAGTATTATTCTATAGTTTCCATTCAAGTATCTTTGAAGAAAATTAGCATAACAGACTATTGGTTTTGGTATACAGATGGACAAAACGTATCAAAGATAACCTACATGTTAAAATTCAAATTCTATAATCTACTATGTGATTAAAACTTCAGAGCCAAAAGAGAAAGGGACATTCTATTTGTGGTGTAGTTTTGCAAATTAATACCTATAAGCAAAATGTGATTGATGTTGACCTGTTTGCTCCAAAACCATGGACTAAAACGAGCGCAGGGCCACTGTTGCCACAAAACTGGTATCGGATGGAATAGCCCTTCCAGTTCCACGTACTGCAGGACCAAAACAAAAATATAAACAGTTGAAGATGGAAAGTGCAAAATCAGGCAATACACCAAATGATATCATTAAGAAATCTTAACTAACAAAATAGTCATAGTCTTGATAACATTCACAATCTTCCCAAATATTGATTATTTCGAAACATTCAATTGATTCGCCACAGCTTGTTCTGCAAGTACTTTCCAAGCATAGTGGGAATGTAATTTTCTTAACAGAAACGTATGTGCTCGAGTTATAGAAAGGTAATAGCTTTATGATTAATCATAAAGTTTTTTCATCTACTACACCAACTAGCATTACTATATATTCAATCTGTCACTAGTCCCACTCCACTCTTTTAGTAAGGAAGAAGTACATCGATCGATCAATCAATCAACTAAGTTTAAATCCCAACTAGTTGGAGTTCACTATATTTAGAGACTGATGGAGCATATAAATACTAGTATTCAACCGAGCACATCATTTCAAAACGGAAACCAACCTCTATGAGTAAAAATAACCAAAATATCAACAATTATCAAATTCCGAACCCATATTTCATAATTCATACGTACAATGGATTCAGTGGAAAGAGCCTAATGGTTGAACTC
This sequence comes from Solanum verrucosum, assembly GCF_900185275.1. Taxonomy (NCBI): domain Eukaryota; kingdom Viridiplantae; phylum Streptophyta; class Magnoliopsida; order Solanales; family Solanaceae; genus Solanum; species Solanum verrucosum. Next base: position 15,418 of record NW_026020771.1, read on the forward strand.
GTCAAACTTAAATCTTAGATTAGCCTTTGGTTACAAGAATCCCCTATATATATTCCCCTCTATAGGGACAGGAGCGGAGCTACAAGCTTGTCTATGGTTTGGCTCAAAACCTATATTTGTACTCAAACATCCACTTAATACACCAACAACAACAACATACCCAGTGTAACTCCGCAAGTGAGATTGTGGGGTTTTGTGGAGAATAGTGTATACGCAGACCTTTCCCCTACCTTGGAACACGTAGAGAACCTATGTAGATAACATCCACTTAATATGTATAAATAATCTATCAACAACCTAGTAAGCTGTCTTTTCTAGAATTCAAAACTCATAAACTCAAAATCCCAGCTCCGCATTAGGGGCTCATTTCATATCAAAGATAAAGTAACCTACTGTAAAACTCCCCACATTACAACTCTCAATCTTTCTTCTTACTTCCAAGTCCATTGGGCAACAAAAGCTAGTCTTTTTTCACCTATTGTTTGGGGGGGGGGGGGGGGTATGAGCAAGAATACAAAAAGATTAGATTTTTACCTGGTTTTGACATCAATGGAAACTTGGGTTTTGTTATCTTTAGAGGTTTCATCAATTGAACAATCATTTACAAGTGAATTTGATATATATCCACAAGATTTTGGATTCTTTGATAGAAAAGAACAACTTTTTAGGAACATATTTTTTGGTACAAAAAGGGATTGAACTAATAGAGATTTTCTTGTTTATGCTTTGTGAAAATGAAACAGGGAAATCTAATTTAGATATGGTGATTGTTGAAGAACTTGTAATTGCCATAATAATCATAGAAATCAAAACACACAGAAAGAATGAGAGTGTTGAAGCTAAGTTGCAAATAAAGCGAAGAAAAAATCTAATTTTTTTCCAAACTGTTTGGACAGCATCAAGCCACATATATACACTCATGTCCCTATATTTTCTTGAAATTAATAGTATTGTGTTTAGTGAAGGTGAGTAGATAGTCGAGTGTTGATTCAATATCACTTTTTAATATTGTCGTTGTTATTCTCGTATTATCTTATTTCTTCAATTTTAGCATCATTTTATTTTTTGGAAAAATAGTATCTTTATCTTCCCAAGATATGATTAAAGTTATGTATAGGTTACATTTTTATATTTCACTCGTGAAATTACAACGAATATAATGATTTAAATAATTTTTTATTTGATTTAGCTCATTTGATTTATACATAGTTATTTAGTAGAAACTTTATGTAAAGTCTATATACTAGTTAAATAATTAAACTCATAATTTTTTCAATATTAGAATATGTATCTAATTCATTTTAATTTAGTAAGTAAATATAATTTTTAAAATACTCTAAATAGTTAAACATTTTATTCATTATATTTTTTTAAAAAAAAATTAGATTATATTATACATCGTACAAGATTGTACGAATAATTGTTAAAAAAGTGTGAGTAGTGATAATCGACAATGATCAATGATTTATAATGATTATGTCAATGTGCAATATAATTGCACGTTAAAAGTAATTGTGTCGGACAAATAGATAAAGTGGTGATAATTGTTACATTTGCAAAAAAAATTAAGTAAAAGTTTTTTCATTTTCATGATTCGAATTCAATATTACTAATTAAATAATAATATTTTTCTATTTGACTTTCAAGAAAAAATCCTCAACTCTCTACATTATGCTTAGCCTCTTTGGAAAAAAAATATGAAATTATATGAAAACTACAAATTTAGGGGCTTTCAGGCCATTGCCTTTGAATGTCAAAGTAGTATGTGATATCCACATAGCATCTTTCTTTTTCATCTATAACCTGAAACACCAAAAAAAAATAAAAAATGGTTAGCGGCAATAAATATATATATTTAATAAAAAATGTTAAAATATTTATTGATATTAGCCTAATTGTCACTGAATTCATATCGCTATAAATTTTGAAGACATTTACAAAAAAAATGTTTAATTGCTGCTAAAAATATACCTGTGTTCTTTGTAGTATATAAACCCCTTGCAAAGACACCAGAAGGTGTGACATCTTCTTCTAATTCATATACATATGGCTCTTTTCTAGGTTCAAAAGTTCCCAACATCACTTGAGACTTATCAACTGCCATAACAATGAAATGTTTTTAAATAAATAAAAGGAAAAATTACGCGATATCATAAATATGTAGACTGTATTTATAATATAAACAACTATAGTTTTCAAAAAATTATAAAGTGGGGGCTATATCTTAAGATTTGTAGCAAATGCACAATACACATATACATTGATATAGCTCTTTTGCATGTTTTAACTAATACAATATGTGTTGATAGTAATTGTAGCTAGCTACGTTTAAATTCAGCTCAAATCAATTATACATCACCCTCAATAATGTTGCTACTCACACATATCTCTCTCGAAAATCTTTTAATCATGATATTCATATTCATGATGTACTCAATATAGAACACTTAACACAACAACAACAAGAAAAAAAAAACATGTGAATTAGAGAGTACACAAAATACAAGTGAAGGGTAAAAAACACATCTAAAGTAGTTCATTTTTTCGAGCTTCATATCTGAACTATCACCAACTATCAATTGTTCACTTCTCCTACTTGAAATCAATATCGTATGAAAACTCGCATATATGATAGTTCCAGATATGAAGCTCGAAAAAAATGAACTACTTTAGATGTGTTTTTTACCCTTCAACTTGTATTTTGTGTACTCTCTAATTCACATGTTTTTTTTTTCTTGTTGTTGTTTGTGTTAAGTGTTCTATATTGAGTACATCATGAATATGAATATCATGATTAAAAGATTTTCGAGAGAGATATGTGTGAGTAGCAACATTATTGAGGGTGATGTATAATTGATTTGAGCTGAATTTAAACGTAAGCTAGCTACAATTACTATCAACACATATATTGTATTAGTTAAAAACATGCAAAAGAGCTATATCAATGTATATGTGTATTGTGCATTTGCTACAAATCTTAAAGATATAGCCCCCACTTTATAATTTTTGAAACTATAGTTGTTTATATTATAAATACAGTCTACATATTTATGATATCGCGTAATTTTTCCTTTTATTTATTTAAAAACATTTCATTGTTATGGCAGTTGATAAGTCTCAAGTGATGTTGGGAACTTTTGAACCTAGAAAAGAGCCATATGTATATGAATTAGAAGAAGATGTCACACCTTCTGGTGTCTTTGCAAGGGGTTTATATACTACAAGAACACAGGTATATTTTTAGCAGCAATTAACATTTTTTTGTAAATGTCTTCAAAATTATAGCGATATGAATTCAGTGACAATTAGCTAATATCAATAAATATTTTAACATTTTTTATTAATATATATATTTATTGCCTAACCATTTTTTATTTTTTTTTGGTGTTTCAGGTTATAGATGAAAAAGAAAGATGCTATGTGGATATCACATACTACTTTGAACATTCAAAGGCAATGGCCTGAAAGCCCCTAAATTTGTAGTTTTCATATAATTTCATATTTTTTTTCCAAAGAGGCTAAGCATAATGTAGAGAGTTGAGGATTTTTTCTTGAAAGTCAAATAGAAAAATATTATTATTTAATTAGTAATTTGAATTCGAATCATGAAAATGAAAAACTTTTTACTTAATTTTTTTTGCAAATGTAACAATTATCACCACTTTATCTATTTGTCCGACACAATTACTTTTAACGTGCAATTATATTGCACATTGACATAATCATTATAAATCATTGATCATTGTCGATTATCACTACTCACACTTTTTAACAATTATTCGTACAATCTTGTACGATGTATAATATAATCTAATTTTTTTTAAAAAATATAATGAATAAAATGTTTAACTATTTAGAGTATTTAAAATTATATTTACTTACTAAATTAAAATGAATTAGATACATATTCTAATATTGAAAAAATTATGAGTTTAATTATTTAACTAGTATATAGACTTTACATAAAAGTTTCTACTATAATAACTATGTATAAATCAAATGAGCTAAATCAAATAAAAAATTATTTAAATCATTATATTCGTTGTAATTTCACGAGTGAAATATAAAAATGTAACCTATACATAACTTTAATCATATCTTGGGAAGATAAAGATACTATTTTTCCAAAAAATAAAATGATGCTAAAATTGAAGAAATAAGATAATACGAGAATAACAACGACAATATTAAAAAGTGATATTGAATCAACACTCGACTATCTACTCACCTTCACTAAACACAATACTATTAATTTCAAGAAAATATAGGGACATGAGTGTATATATGTGGCTTGATGCTGTCCAAACAGTTGGAAAAAAATTAGATTTTTCTTCGCTTTATTTGCAACTTAGCTTCAACACTCTCATTCTTTCTGTGTGTTTTGATTTCTATGATTATTTATGGCAATTACAAGTTCTTCAACAATCACCATATCTAAATTAGATTTCCCTGTTTCATTTTCACAAAGCATAAACAAAGAAAATCTCTATTAGTTCAATCCCTTTTTGTACCAAAAAATATGTTCCTAAAAAGTTGTTCTTTTCTATCAAGAATCCAAAATCTTGTGGATATATATCAAAATTCACTTGTAAATGATTGTTCAATTGATGAAACCTCTAAAGATAACAAAACCCAAGTTTCCATTGATGTCAAAACCAGGTAAAAATCTAATCTTTTTGTATTCTTGCTCATACCCCCCCCCCCCCCCAAACAATAGGTGAAAAAAGACTAGCTTTTGTTGCCCAATGGACTTGGAAGTAAGAAGAAAGATTGAGAGTTGTAATGTGGGGAGTTTTACAGTAGGTTACTTATCTTTGATATGAAATGAGCCCCTAATGCGGAGCTGGGATTTTGAGTTTATGAGTTTTGAATTCTAGAAAAGACAGCTTACTAGGTTGTTGATAGATTATTTAACATATTAAGTGGATGTTATCTACATAGGTTCTCTACGTGTTCCAAGGTAGGGGAAAGGTCTGCGTATACACTATTCTCCACAAACCCCACAATCTCACTTGCGGAGTTACACTGGGTATGTTGTTGTTGTTGTGTATTAAGTGGATGTTTGAGTACAAATATAGGTTTTGAGCCAAACCCATAGACAAGCTTGTAGCTCCGCTCCTGTCCCTATAGAGGGGAATATATATAGGGGATTCTTGTAACCAAAGGCTAATCTAAGATTTAAGTTTGACGAGTTCAACCATTAGGCTCTTTCCACTGAATCCATTGTACGTATGAATTATGAAATATGGGTTCGGAATTTGATAATTGTTGATATTTTTGGTTATTTTTACTCATAGAGGTTGGTTCCGTTTTTGAAATGATGTGCTCGGTTGAATACTAGTATTTATATGCTCCATCAGTCTCTAAATATAGTGAACTCCAACTAGTTGGGATTTAAACTTAGTTGATTGATTGATCGATCGATGTACTTCTTCCTTACTATAAAGAGTGGAGTGGGACTAGTGACAGATTGAATATATAGTAATGCTAGTTGGTGTAGTAGATGAAAAAAACTTTATGATTAATCATAAAGCTATTACCTTTCTATAACTCGAGCACATACGTTTCTGTTAAGAAAATTACATTCCCACTATGCTTGGAAAGTACTTGCAGAACAACTGTGGCGAATCAATTGAATGTTTCGAAATAATCAATATTTGGGAAGATTGTGAATGTTATCAAGACTATGACTATTTTGTTAGTTAAGATTTCTTAATGATATCATTTGGTGTATTGCCTGATTTTGCACTTTCCATCTTCAACTGTTTATATTTTTGTTTTTGGTCCTGCAGTACGTGGAACTGGAAGGGCTATTCCATCCGATACCAGTTTTGTGGCAACAGTGGCCCTGCGCTCGTTTTAGTCCATGGTTTTGGAGCAAACAGGTCAACATCAATCACATTTTGCTTATAGGTATTAATT
>NW_026020772.1:0-17603 GCF_900185275.1 Solanum verrucosum
GCCTACTGGGTACCGGTTGTTTTGGTACTCATGCTACGCTCTGCATCTATTTTGTGATGCAGGTCCGAGCACTAGTAGCCAGCGTTGATCTAGCTTGGAGTAGACTTATCCGGAGACGGGGGTGAGCACACGGCGTTTTGTACTATTTCAGTCTCCATCTGTATATATAGACTTGTCTTTTTTCCTTTCGAGACAGTCCAGTCTCTGTTGTCCGGTTTTAGGACTTGTATTCATTTTGTAGTAGCTCTGTACTAGTGACTTCCAGGTTCTGGGAGGGATCTTTATTTGTATATATGTTTTTGGTTTGCTTCCGCCTGTTTATATTGTTATTTGCCTACTCTTGTTTAATTTCTACCCTCAGACTCATTACTTGTTGTTCCGGGTTACGGGTTGGCTTACCTGCTGGTGGGTTATAGTAGGTGCCATCATGACTTGATAAATCGGATCGTGACAAATTGGTATCAGAGCACAGGTTCGTCGGTCTCACTTGTACAGAGCTAACGTCTAGTGAGTCCTGCAGATCGGTACGGAGACGTCCGTTACTTATCTTCGGGAGGCTACATGATGTCTTTAGGAACGTGTCGCTTTTGTATCACTGTCGTGCATTGCATGTCTTATCGGTTTCTGAAATTTTACTTGTACCACTCTTTTATAGGGATGGCTCGCACGCGTGGTAGGGCCCCAGCTAGGGGTAGAGGCTGACCTCGAGGTCGTGCCAGAGCTACAGCACCAGCCCAGGACCGAGAGCAAACTCCGGAGCCGGTGATAGAGCCACCAGCAGCTCCAGCACAGCAGCAGCCGATGGGCCCGGGACCAGCCCAGCCATCGCCCGACCCTGTGGCAGCGCCAGATATACAGGCGATGCTCGTACAGATACTAGCTGCCATTGGGGGTATGCAGCAGTCCCCAGCTCCAGCCGTTCCAGTACCGCAGGGCCAGCCTACACCAGCGGTACCGGTTGTTCAGCAGCTAGCGGCACCGATTGTTCAGCCTGACGATTTGGAGGGCGTCATGCCACTACGGGAGCAGAAGATGCTCGGGGTGTTCCTTAGACTATCACCGCCGAGGTTTTCTGGGGCAGTGGGGGAGGATGCGCACGAGTTTCTAGTTACTTGCCGCGAGCGGCTACAGACTTTGGGTTTAGTGGAGTCGAGGGGAGCAGACTTCACCGCTTACCAGTTAGACGGTCCCGCCAGGCAGTGGTGGCGTACATACTTAGAGACCAGGCCAGCTGGGTCTCCACCGGTCACATGGACTGAGTTTTCAGAGGCCTTCTTGGCCCGATTTATTCCCAGGAGCATCAGAGATCAGCTCAGAGATCAGTTTGCTCGGTTAGAGCAGGGCTCCATGACAGTATCAGAGTATGAGGCCCGGTTCCACGAGCTCTCCAGGCATGCCGCCATGATATTACCTACTGAGGAGGAGAGGGTTCGTTGTTTTGTTCGGGGTTTGAGACTACAGTTGCGGATTGAGACTCAGTCTTTATTCTCAGCGGGCCGCTCATTTCTGGATGTAGTGGACCATGCCCGCACTATCGAGCAGCTCCGTCGCGAGGCCCAAGGGGGCAGCGGCAAGAGAGCTAGACAGGAGGATAGCTATGATAGGCCGTTTCAGACCCCGAGAGTCTTATGATAGATCCCAGCAGAGGTTTCAGTCGGGTCAGTCTAGTAGCCCCTTCCAGGCTGCTCTCCAGGCATCAGAGGGTGATCAGCACCGCCATATTGGTTTTAGTGCCGGTCCTAGTCGGGGCCGAGATAGTTCACAGATGGGTTCTTCTGGCCGGGGTAGCCGACCTCCAGCTCTCAGTCGACAGTCCCAGGGGTGTTATGAGTGTGGGGAGTTAGATCATTGGGCCCGCGAGTGTCCCCATCGCAGGTTAGCCTTACCCGCTCCACAGGCAGTTAGGCATGCGCCAGTACCTCCAGCTAGAGGCAGAGGCCAGGGACAGGACCGTAGGGGTGGTCACCAGGGTATACGGGGTGGTCCCCGAGGAGGCAGATTAGGGGGCAGAGCCGATGCACAGAGTAGGGGAGTCCAGGCCCACTTTTATGCAGCTCCAGCTAGAGCAGATGCGGAGACCTCGGACGATGTGATCACAGGTACAGTGTTATTATGCCAGCAGCCCGCCTTGGCTTTATTTGATCCAGGCTCTACTTTTTCGTATGTTTCTGTCTACTATGCCTCTCGATTGAGTTTGATGTCTGAGCCTCTGGTAGCGCCGTTGCGTGTGTCGACCCCCGTGGGTGAGTCTTTAGTAGTGGATCAGGTATTTCGATCTTGCTTAGTTACTATCCAGGGGCGTGACACCCGGGCTGACCTTATATTGCTTGACATGGTTGATTTTGATGTGATTCTGGGCATGGATTGGTTATCCCCTTATCGCGCTGTTTTAGATTGCTTTTCTAAGACTGTTACCTTAGCTATTCCCGGTATTCCTCCGGTGGTGTGGCAGGGATCTCGTGGTAGCACACCAGTTGGGGTTATCTCTTTTATTCGTGCTAGGAGGCTAGTGGCTAGCGGATGCTTATCATATTTGGCCTATGTACGTGATGTGAGTAGGGAGGTTCCTCCGGTTGAGTCAGTTCCTGTTGTTCGTGACTTCATAGATGTGTTTCCTACTGATCTACCTGGCCTACCCCCAGAGCGTGATGTTGATTTTCCGATTGAGCTTGAGCCAGGTACTCGCCCTATTTCTATTCCGCCATATCGGATGGCTCCTGCAGAGCTCAAGGAGCTCAGTGTTCAGCTTCAGGATCTCTTGGGTAAGGGATTCATTCGGCCTAGTGTATCGCCTTGGGGTGCCCCAGTCCTCTTCGTGAAGAAGAAGGACGGTACTATGCGATTGTGTATTGACTACAGGCAGCTGAACAAGGTGACGGTGAAGAACCGTTACCCCATGCCTCGTATTGATGATTTGTTTGATCAGCTTCAGGGTGCCGTGGTATTTTCTAAGATTGATTTAAGATCCGGCTACCACCAGTTGAGGATTAGGGCAGCGGACGTCCCTAAGACCGCATTTAGGACTCGTTATGGCCATTATGAGTTCTTGGTGATGTCGTTTGGGTTGACTAATGCCCCTGCCGCCTTCCTGGACTTGATGACACGTGTGTTCAGGCCATACCTTGATTTATTTGTCATTGTCTTCATTGATGACATACTGGTATACTCGCGGAGCCGGAGTGAGCATGAGCAACATTTGAGGATAGTGCTCCAGACTTTGAGAGATCAGCGGCTTTATGCCAAGTTCTCAAAGTGTGAGTTTTGGCTTGAGTCTGTAGCCTTCTTGGGGCACGTGGTGTCCAAGGAGGGTATTAGGGTTGATCCGGCGAAGATTGAGGCTATTCGTGATTGGCACAGGCCCACCTCTGTGACTGAGATCCGTAGCTTCGTCGGATTGGCAGGCTACTATAGGCGTTTTGTTGAGGGATTTTCTACTATAGCAGCGCCTTTGACTCGGTTGACTCGCCAGGATGTTCCCTTTGTTTGGTCAGAGGAGTGTGAGGCGAGCTTTTTGAGGCTCAAGGAGTTATTGACCACCGCTCCTATATTGACTCTTCCAGTTGAGGGCGAGGGCTTCATGGTATATTGTGACGCATCCGGCGTTGGTTTGGGTTGTGTATTGATGCAGCAGGGCCGGGTTATTGCTTATGCGTCGAGGCAGCTTAAGATTCATGAGCGCAACTACCCCACCCATGACTTAGAGTTGGCGGCGGTAGTTTTCGCACTTAAGATTTGGAGGCACTACTTGTATGGAGTTCGATGTGAGATCTATACCGATCACAGGAGTCTTCAGTACATCATGAGCCAGAGGGACCTAAATTCGAGGCAGCGTCGTTGGATTGAGCTCCTGAAGGACTATGACCTCTCTATTCTCTACCATCCGGGCAAGGCAAATGTAGTAGCGGACGCCTTGAGTCGGAAGGCAGTGAGTATGGGTAGTCTAGCTTTTCTTTCTACTACGGAGCGACCATTAGCTTTGGACATCCAGTCCTTAGCTAACCGGATGGTACGACTTGATATCTCTGATTCCCGGTGTGTACTGGCTTATGTGGATGCTCAGTCATCTCTGCTGGATCGGATTCACAGCCGTCAGTTTGAGATACATTGAGGAGCCAGTTGCCATTCTAGCCAGAGATGTGAGGAGATTGCGCTCGAGAGCCATTCTTGTTGTTAAGGTCCGTTGGAGACATCGTCCAGTTGAGGAGGCTACCTGGGAGATCGAGCATGAGATGCGGGCACAGTTCCCCGACTTATTTGAGCATTCAGGTACTTCTTGACTCTTACTTTCGCGGACGAAAGTTCTTTTAGTAGTGGATATTGTAATGACCCTCCAGGTCATTTTTTTTTTAAATTAAAGAATTCTTTCCCTCGTATAGAGCATTCCTGTAGCGACCCCAAGTCATTTATGACTTGCTGGCACTGACTGTTCGGTCGCCTGGTCGTTCGTTTGGGTTTTAGGCCCGTTTCCCTGTTTTGGAGATTTTTATAACTTGAAAAGTTGACTTTGGTCAACCTTCTTGGAAGTCGTGCTCAGATGAAAATTCTGACGGCTAGGTTAGCTTCGGAAGATCGATTTTGGTCTAGAACGACCCTTTGTTCAATTCCCGAGATTTTAGATAGCAGTTGTGGAATCTGGTTCAAAACGATACTGGATGTGGGACCCACTTTTCGTCGAAGCGAGCTCCAAATGGAAATTCCGCCTTCACCGTTGAGTCCGAAATATCATTTCCAATCAGATTCCATATAAGGTTTGTATTTTTCCGACTCCGAACGAGTCCGAAACATCGAAACTTAAGTTTGAAGGGTTGTAGAATTTTGACGCGGCGGTGACGTGGCAGAGCCACGTGACGACACGTGGCAGAGGAGTGAAATCTGGAAATTTCCAGAATTTAAGACGAAATTCGTCCATTTTTTTTCCTTCAACTTCAACTTGAAATTGCTCCTTCATTTTTAGTCCAAATTAAGTGATTCAAAAGGCAAACTTCAAGAGAATTTCGAGGGGAATCTAGCGGTGGTCTCAGAAACGCGAGGGGAGGCTTCATTTGAGGTAAGAAATCGATTTTTAGCCACTGCCAGGGTGATTTCCGGATGGTTTTGTTGTTGAATTTTGAAATGTGAGTTCTTGATCATCGTAAGTCCGTTTTGAGTCATTCTTGAGGCTAACTTGTAGAGTTTTTCGCAAGGATCGTCGTGGTATAATCTGTTTGGGTTGAAAGGGCCTCGTTTTTCCGGAAATTGGTGAACTAGGGGCTGCTACTTTTAATTGTTGTGGCTGATTTGCGGTGTTTTAAGCATCTGTTTGTGCTATAATTTTGGGGTATTAGTTTAGTAAGGTATTTGGGACGTTTCCACGGATTCGATTTCGAGATTCTAATTGTGGGCCCCACAATTCCGTTTTAGACCCGATTTTGGGTCCGTCTCCGAAAAATATAATTTTAGTGTCAATATATTCGTAATGACGAGGTGATTAACCTTTTGTTAGTGGGGAAGCATTTGGAGACCGTTCGGAGAGGAAAAGATCCAGTACCGTGAGTTGGAGCACGCGTGATCGGCTTTCAGGTAGGCTATGGTTTTCTCTCGTGAGATTGAGCATGTTTAGGCATTTGTTTATTGATTTGCTTGAGTATGGAGGGATTCGGGTGTCGAGCATGCTAAATTTCTATAATTCCTGCCTTAGACCTTATTTCGGGAAAGTGTTTGATTATGACAGCATGTCTCTTGATATTATTGAATATCCATATCTTGTGGTGTATATGATAATATTGAATTGAAGTATGTTTGGCCTTAGTCTAGGCTTAGACTAGTGTTGCCATAGACTTGCGAGATTTCGGATGTCGTTGGACAGTAGAACTTTTTCCGACGTCGTTTCGGACGGTCAGCTCCTTGTAGACTGATATAGCAGACTTGAGTCTGAAAATCGGTAACTCAGCTTATGACCTTGTATCCATAATGCCCTGCTTTTCTATTAGCTACAGTACCCGGTTAGAGTCCGTGGTCCAGCTTACCTGTGATCTGGTTTTAGCTTACTTATGTCCAGGCTTAGCTACAGTACCCGGTTAGAGTCCGTGGTCCAGCTTACCTGTGATCTGGTTTTGGCTACAGTACCCGGTTCGAGTCCGCGGTCCAGCCCACCCGTGCCCGACCTTTGGCTACAACACCCGGTTCGAGTCCGTGGTCCAGCCCATATAGGTTGACTCATTAGCTATAGTACCCGGTTCGAGTCCGTGGTCCAGCTTGCACGTGGTGTATTCCCAATTCCTCACTAAAGCTTCAGTTTAGTCTTGATTACTCTCATCTGTAGGTTGAGGTTTTGGAGGTTGGAGAGATTCTGACTAAAGTCCGGGACGTAATGAAATCCTGGAATATGATTGGGAATGGTTCAGTTAAAAGTCCGGAATTTGGTAATATTGTGATAGACCTTCTAGCTCCATTATTTTACTTCAACTGCCGGTCCATCTGCCGGGCTTATGGGGGTCCGTGCAGGTGGTTTCTTTTATTGTGCACGAGCGTACCCGTCGGGTTTATGGGAGCCTGGCGGAGTTAGTTAGATTGCTTGTCTTTGTTGCCTGTACGCTCGTGTACATACCCCCATTTACTACTCTTTGCACTTGATGTGACCCTTTATTTGCATTTCAGTTTACTTTTGCTTATCTTGCTCAGTCGGCCTATGATGCCTACTGGGTACCGGTTGTTTTGGTACTCATGCTACGCTCTGCATCTATTTTGTGATGCAGGTCCGAGCACTAGTAGCCAGCGTTGATCTAGCTTGGAGTAGACTTATCCGGAGACGGGGGTGAGCACACGGCGTTTTGTACTATTTCAGTCTCCATCTGTATATATAGACTTGTCTTTTTTCCTTTCGAGACAGTCCAGTCTCTGTTGTCCGGTTTTAGGACTTGTATTCATTTTGTAGTAGCTCTGTACTAGTGACTTCCAGGTTCTGGGAGGGATCTTTATTTGTATATATGTTTTTGGTTTGCTTCCGCCTGTTTATATTGTTATTTGCCTACTCTTGTTTAATTTCTACCCTCAGACTCATTACTTGTTGTTCCGGGTTACGGGTTGGCTTACCTGCTGGTGGGTTATAGTAGGTGCCATCATGACTTGATAAATCGGATCGTGACAAATTGGTATCAGAGCACAGGTTCGTCGGTCTCACTTGTACAGAGCTAACGTCTAGTCGAGTCCTGCAGATCGGTACGGAGACGTCCGTTACTTATCTTCGGGAGGCTACATGATGTCTTTAGGAACGTGTCGCTTTTGTATCACTGTCGTGCATTGCATGTCTTATCGGTTTCTGAAATTTTACTTGTACCACTCTTTTATAGGGATGGCTCGCACGCGTGGTAGGGCCCCAGCTAGGGGTAGAGGCTGACCTCGAGGTCGTGCCAGAGCTACAGCACCAGCCCAGGACCGAGAGCAAACTCCGGAGCCGGTGATAGAGCCACCAGCAGCTCCAGCACAGCAGCAGCCGATGGGCCCGGGACCAGCCCAGCCATCGCCCGACCCTGTGGCAGCGCCAGATATACAGGCGATGCTCGTACAGATACTAGCTGCCATTGGGGGTATGCAGCAGTCCCCAGCTCCAGCCGTTCCAGTACCGCAGGGCCAGCCTACACCAGCGGTACCGGTTGTTCAGCAGCTAGCGGCACCGATTGTTCAGCCTGACGATTTGGAGGGCGTCATGCCACTACGGGAGCAGAAGATGCTCGGGGTGTTCCTTAGACTATCACCGCCGAGGTTTTCTGGGGCAGTGGGGGAGGATGCGCACGAGTTTCTAGTTACTTGCCGCGAGCGGCTACAGACTTTGGGTTTAGTGGAGTCGAGGGGAGCAGACTTCACCGCTTACCAGTTAGACGGTCCCGCCAGGCAGTGGTGGCGTACATACTTAGAGACCAGGCCAGCTGGGTCTCCACCGGTCACATGGACTGAGTTTTCAGAGGCCTTCTTGGCCCGATTTATTCCCAGGAGCATCAGAGATCAGCTCAGAGATCAGTTTGCTCGGTTAGAGCAGGGCTCCATGACAGTATCAGAGTATGAGGCCCGGTTCCACGAGCTCTCCAGGCATGCCGCCATGATATTACCTACTGAGGAGGAGAGGGTTCGTTGTTTTGTTCGGGGTTTGAGACTACAGTTGCGGATTGAGACTCAGTCTTTATTCTCAGCGGGCCGCTCATTTCTGGATGTAGTGGACCATGCCCGCACTATCGAGCAGCTCCGTCGCGAGGCCCAAGGGGGCAGCGGCAAGAGAGCTAGACAGGAGGATAGCTATGATAGGCCGTTTCAGACCCCGAGAGTCTTATGATAGATCCCAGCAGAGGTTTCAGTCGGGTCAGTCTAGTAGCCCCTTCCAGGCTGCTCTCCAGGCATCAGAGGGTGATCAGCACCGCCATATTGGTTTTAGTGCCGGTCCTAGTCGGGGCCGAGATAGTTCACAGATGGGTTCTTCTGGCCGGGGTAGCCGACCTCCAGCTCTCAGTCGACAGTCCCAGGGGTGTTATGAGTGTGGGGAGTTAGATCATTGGGCCCGCGAGTGTCCCCATCGCAGGTTAGCCTTACCCGCTCCACAGGCAGTTAGGCATGCGCCAGTACCTCCAGCTAGAGGCAGAGGCCAGGGACAGGACCGTAGGGGTGGTCACCAGGGTATACGGGGTGGTCCCCGAGGAGGCAGATTAGGGGGCAGAGCCGATGCACAGAGTAGGGGAGTCCAGGCCCACTTTTATGCAGCTCCAGCTAGAGCAGATGCGGAGACCTCGGACGATGTGATCACAGGTACAGTGTTATTATGCCAGCAGCCCGCCTTGGCTTTATTTGATCCAGGCTCTACTTTTTCGTATGTTTCTGTCTACTATGCCTCTCGATTGAGTTTGATGTCTGAGCCTCTGGTAGCGCCGTTGCGTGTGTCGACCCCCGTGGGTGAGTCTTTAGTAGTGGATCAGGTATTTCGATCTTGCTTAGTTACTATCCAGGGGCGTGACACCCGGGCTGACCTTATATTGCTTGACATGGTTGATTTTGATGTGATTCTGGGCATGGATTGGTTATCCCCTTATCGCGCTGTTTTAGATTGCTTTTCTAAGACTGTTACCTTAGCTATTCCCGGTATTCCTCCGGTGGTGTGGCAGGGATCTCGTGGTAGCACACCAGTTGGGGTTATCTCTTTTATTCGTGCTAGGAGGCTAGTGGCTAGCGGATGCTTATCATATTTGGCCTATGTACGTGATGTGAGTAGGGAGGTTCCTCCGGTTGAGTCAGTTCCTGTTGTTCGTGACTTCATAGATGTGTTTCCTACTGATCTACCTGGCCTACCCCCAGAGCGTGATGTTGATTTTCCGATTGAGCTTGAGCCAGGTACTCGCCCTATTTCTATTCCGCCATATCGGATGGCTCCTGCAGAGCTCAAGGAGCTCAGTGTTCAGCTTCAGGATCTCTTGGGTAAGGGATTCATTCGGCCTAGTGTATCGCCTTGGGGTGCCCCAGTCCTCTTCGTGAAGAAGAAGGACGGTACTATGCGATTGTGTATTGACTACAGGCAGCTGAACAAGGTGACGGTGAAGAACCGTTACCCCATGCCTCGTATTGATGATTTGTTTGATCAGCTTCAGGGTGCCGTGGTATTTTCTAAGATTGATTTAAGATCCGGCTACCACCAGTTGAGGATTAGGGCAGCGGACGTCCCTAAGACCGCATTTAGGACTCGTTATGGCCATTATGAGTTCTTGGTGATGTCGTTTGGGTTGACTAATGCCCCTGCCGCCTTCCTGGACTTGATGACACGTGTGTTCAGGCCATACCTTGATTTATTTGTCATTGTCTTCATTGATGACATACTGGTATACTCGCGGAGCCGGAGTGAGCATGAGCAACATTTGAGGATAGTGCTCCAGACTTTGAGAGATCAGCGGCTTTATGCCAAGTTCTCAAAGTGTGAGTTTTGGCTTGAGTCTGTAGCCTTCTTGGGGCACGTGGTGTCCAAGGAGGGTATTAGGGTTGATCCGGCGAAGATTGAGGCTATTCGTGATTGGCACAGGCCCACCTCTGTGACTGAGATCCGTAGCTTCGTCGGATTGGCAGGCTACTATAGGCGTTTTGTTGAGGGATTTTCTACTATAGCAGCGCCTTTGACTCGGTTGACTCGCCAGGATGTTCCCTTTGTTTGGTCAGAGGAGTGTGAGGCGAGCTTTTTGAGGCTCAAGGAGTTATTGACCACCGCTCCTATATTGACTCTTCCAGTTGAGGGCGAGGGCTTCATGGTATATTGTGACGCATCCGGCGTTGGTTTGGGTTGTGTATTGATGCAGCAGGGCCGGGTTATTGCTTATGCGTCGAGGCAGCTTAAGATTCATGAGCGCAACTACCCCACCCATGACTTAGAGTTGGCGGCGGTAGTTTTCGCACTTAAGATTTGGAGGCACTACTTGTATGGAGTTCGATGTGAGATCTATACCGATCACAGGAGTCTTCAGTACATCATGAGCCAGAGGACCTAAATTCGAGGCAGCGTCGTTGGATTGAGCTCCTGAAGGACTATGACCTCTCTATTCTCTACCATCCGGGCAAGGCAAATGTAGTAGCGGACGCCTTGAGTCGGAAGGCAGTGAGTATGGGTAGTCTAGCTTTTCTTTCTACTACGGAGCGACCATTAGCTTTGGACATCCAGTCCTTAGCTAACCGGATGGTACGACTTGATATCTCTGATTCCCGGTGTGTACTGGCTTATGTGGATGCTCAGTCATCTCTGCTGGATCGGATTCACAGCCGTCAGTTTGAGATACATTGAGGAGCCAGTTGCCATTCTAGCCAGAGATGTGAGGAGATTGCGCTCGAGAGCCATTCTTGTTGTTAAGGTCCGTTGGAGACATCGTCCAGTTGAGGAGGCTACCTGGGAGATCGAGCATGAGATGCGGGCACAGTTCCCCGACTTATTTGAGCATTCAGGTACTTCTTGACTCTTACTTTCGCGGACGAAAGTTCTTTTAGTAGTGGATATTGTAATGACCCTCCAGGTCATTTTTTTTTAAATTAAAGAATTCTTTCCCTCGTATAGAGCATTCCTGTAGCGACCCCAAGTCATTTATGACTTGCTGGCACTGACTGTTCGGTCGCCTGGTCGTTCGTTTGGGTTTTAGGCCCGTTTCCCTGTTTTGGAGATTTTTATAACTTGAAAAGTTGACTTTGGTCAACCTTCTTGGAAGTCGTGCTCAGATGAAAATTCTGACGGCTAGGTTAGCTTCGGAAGATCGATTTTGGTCTAGAACGACCCTTTGTTCAATTCCCGAGATTTTAGATAGCAGTTGTGGAATCTGGTTCAAAACGATACTGGATGTGGGACCCACTTTTCGTCGAAGCGAGCTCCAAATGGAAATTCCGCCTTCACCGTTGAGTCCGAAATATCATTTCCAATCAGATTCCATATAAGGTTTGTATTTTTCCGACTCCGAACGAGTCCGAAACATCGAAACTTAAGTTTGAAGGGTTGTAGAATTTTGACGCGGCGGTGACGTGGCAGAGCCACGTGACGACACGTGGCAGAGGAGTGAAATCTGGAAATTTCCAGAATTTAAGACGAAATTCGTCCATTTTTTTTCCTTCAACTTCAACTTGAAATTGCTCCTTCATTTTTAGTCCAAATTAAGTGATTCAAAAGGCAAACTTCAAGAGAATTTCGAGGGGAATCTAGCGGTGGTCTCAGAAACGCGAGGGGAGGCTTCATTTGAGGTAAGAAATCGATTTTTAGCCACTGCCAGGGTGATTTCCGGATGGTTTTGTTGTTGAATTTTGAAATGTGAGTTCTTGATCATCGTAAGTCCGTTTTGAGTCATTCTTGAGGCTAACTTGTAGAGTTTTTCGCAAGGATCGTCGTGGTATAATCTGTTTGGGTTGAAAGGGCCTCGTTTTTCCGGAAATTGGTGAACTAGGGGCTGCTACTTTTAATTGTTGTGGCTGATTTGCGGTGTTTTAAGCATCTGTTTGTGCTATAATTTTGGGGTATTAGTTTAGTAAGGTATTTGGGACGTTTCCACGGATTCGATTTCGAGATTCTTTTTTTTTTTTTTTTTTTTTTTTTTTTTTTTTTTTTTTTTTTTTTTTTTTTTTTTTTTTTTTTTTTTTTTTTTTTTTTTTTTTTTTTTTTTTTTTTTTTTTTTTTTTTTTTTTTTTTTTTTTTTTTTTTTTTTTTTAAGTATTTTGGGTACGTTTCCATAGATTCGATTTCGGATGTCGTTGGACAGTAAACTTTTGACGTTTTGGGTCAGCTCCGAATGATATAGATTGAGTCGAAAATCGTAATCAGCTTAACCTTGTTATAAGCATTTGGAGACCGTTCGGAGAGGAAAAGATCCAGTACCCGGTTAGAGTCCGTGGTCCAGCTTACTTATGTCCAGGCTTAGCTACAGTACCCGGTTAGAGTCCGTGGTCCAGCTTACCTGTGATCTGGTTTTGGCTACAGTGCCCGGTTCGAGTCCGTGGTCCAGCCCACCCGTGCCCGACCTTTGGCTACAGCACCCGGTTCGAGTCCGTGGTCCAGCCCATATAGGTTGACTCATTAGCTATAGTACCCGGTTCGAGTCCGTGGTCCAGCTTGCACGTGGTGTATTCCCAATTCCTCACTAAAGCTTCAGTTTAGTCTTGATTACTCTCATCTGTAGGTTGAGGTTTTGGAGGTTGGAGAGATTCTGATTAAAGTCCGGGACGTAATGAAATCCTGGAATATGATTGGGAATGGTTCAGTTAAAAGTCCAGAAATTGGTAATATTGTGATAGACCTTCTAGCTCCATTATTTTACTTCAACTGTCGGTCCATCTGCCGGGCTTATGGGGGTCCGTGCAGGTGGTTTCTTTTATTGTGCACGAGCGTACCCGTCGGGTTTATGGGAGCCCGGCGGAGTAGTTAGATTGCTTGTCTTTGTTGCCTGTACGCTCGTGTACATACCCCCCCATTTACTACTCTTTGCACTTGATGTGACCCTTTATTTGCATTTCAGTTCACTTTTGCTTATCTTGCTCAGTCGGCCGATGATGCCTACTGGGTACCTGTTGTTTTGGTACTCATGCTACGCTCTGCATCTATTTTGTGATGCAGGTCCGAGCACTAGTAGCCAGCGTTGATCGAGCTTGGAGTAGACTTATCCGGAGACGGGGGTGAGCACACGGCGTTTTGTACTATTTCAGTCTCCATCTGTATATATAGACTTGTCTTTTTCCTTTCGAGACAGTCCAGTCTCTGTTGTCCGGTTTTAGGACTTGTACTCATTTTGTAGTAGCTCTGTACTAGTGACTTCCAGGTTCTGGGAGGGATCTTTATTTGTATATATGTTTTTGGTTTGCTTCCGCCTGTTTATATTGTTATTTGTCTACTCTTGTTTAATTTCTACCCTCAGACCCATTACTTGTTGTTCCGGGTTACGGGTTGGCTTACCTGCTGGTGGGTTATAGTAGGTGCCATCATGACTTGATAAATCGGGTCGTGACAAATTGGTATCAGAGCCCCAGGTTCGTCGGTCTCACTTGTACAGAGCTAACGTCTAGTAGAGTCCTGCAGATCGGTACGGAGACGTCCGTTACTTATCTTCGGGAGGCTACATGATGTCTTTAGGAACGTGTCGCTTTTGTATCACTGTCGTGCATTGCATGTCTTATCGGTTTCTAAAATTTTACTTGTACCACTCTTTTATAGGGATGGCTCGCACGCGTGGTAGGGCCCCAGCTAGGGGTAGAGGCCGACCTCGAGGTCGTGCCAGAGTTACAGCACCAGCCCAGGACCGAGAGCAAACTCCAGAGTCGGTGATAGAGCCACCAGCAGCTCCAGCACAGCAGCAGTCAATGGGCCCGGGACCAGCCCAACCACCGCCCGAGCCTGTGGCAGCTCCAGATATACAGGCGATGCTCGTACAGATACTAGCTGCCATTGGGGGTATGCAGCGGCCCCAGCTCCAGCCGTTCCAGTACCGCAGGGTCAGCCTACACCAGTGGTACCGGTTGTTCAGCAGCTAGCGGCACCGGTTGTTCAGCCTGACGATTTGGAGGGCGTCATGCCACTACGG
The DNA here is from genome assembly GCF_900185275.1 of Solanum verrucosum. Classification (NCBI taxonomy): domain Eukaryota; kingdom Viridiplantae; phylum Streptophyta; class Magnoliopsida; order Solanales; family Solanaceae; genus Solanum; species Solanum verrucosum. Next base: position 14,043 of record NW_026020772.1, read on the forward strand.
GAGCAGAAGATGCTCGGGGTGTTCCTTAGACTATCACCGCCGAGGTTTTCTGGGGCAGTGGGGGAGGATGCCCACGAGTTTCTAGTTACTTGCCGCGAGCGGCTACAGACTTTGGGTTTAGTGGAGTCGAGAGGAGCAGACTTCACCGCTTACCAGTTAGACGGTCCCGCCAGGCAGTGGTGGCGTACATACTTAGAGACCAGGCCAGCTGGGTCTCCACCGGTCACATGGACTGAGTTTTCAGAGGCCTTCTTGGCCCGATTTATTCCCAGGAGCATCAGAGATCAGTTTGCTCGGTTAGAGCAGGGCTCCATGACAGTATCAGAGTATGAGGCCCGATTTCACGAGCTCTCCAGGCATGCCGCCATGATTTACCTACTGAGGAGGAGAGGGTTCGTTGTTTTGTTCGGGGCTTGAGACTACAGTTGCGGATTGAGACTCAGTCTTTAGTCTCAGCGGGCCGCTCATTTCTGGATGTAGTGGACCATGCCCGCACTATCGAGCAGCTCCGTCGCGAGGCCCAAGGGGGCAACGGCAAGAGAGCTAGACAGGAGGATAGCCATAATAGTCGCCGTTTCAGACCCCGAGAGTCTTATGATAGATCTCAGCAGAGGTTTCAGTCGGGTCAGTCTAGTAGCCCCTTCCAGGCTGCTCTCCAGGCATCAGAGGGTGATCAGCACCGCCATATTGGTTTTAGTGCCGGTCCTAGTCGGGGCTGAGATAGTTCACAGATGGGTTCTTCTGGCCAGGGTAGCCGACCTCCAGCTATCAGTCGACAGTCCCAGGGGTGTTATGAGTGTGGGGAGTTAGATCATTGGGCCCGCGAGTGTCCCCATCGCAGGTTAGCCTTACCCGCTCCATAGGCAGTTAGGCATGCGCCAGCACCTCCAGCTAGAGGCAGAGGCCAGGGACAGGACCGTATGGGTGGTCACCAGGGTATACGGGGTGGTCCCCGAGGAGGTAGATTAGGGGGCAGAGCCGATGCACAGGGTAGGGGAGTCTAGGCCCACTTTTATGCAGCTCCAGCTAGAGCAGATGCGGAGTCCTCGGACGATGTGATCACAGGTACAGTGTTATTATGCCAGCAGCCCGCCTTGGCTTTATTTGATCCAGGCTCTACTTTTTCGTATGTTTCTGTCTACTATGCCTCTCGATTGATTTGATGTCTGAGCCTCTGGTAGCGCCGTTGCGTGTGTCGACCCCCGTGGGTGAGTCTTTAGTAGTGGATCAGGTATTTCGATCTTGCTTAGTTACTATCCAGGGGCGTGACACCCGGGCTGACCTTATATTGCTTGACATGGTTGATTTTGATGTGATTCTGGGCATGGATTGGTTATCCCCTTATCGCGCTGTTTTAGATTGCTTTTCTAAGACTGTTACCTTAGCTATTCCCGGTATTCCTCCGGTGGTGTGGCAGGGATCTCGTGGTAGCACACCAGTTGGGGTTATCTCTTTTATTCGTGCCAGGAGGCTAGTGGCTAGCGGATGCTTATCATATTTGGCCTATGTACGTGATGTGAGTAGGGAGGTTCCTCCGGTTGAGTCAGTTCCTGTTGTTCGTGACTTCATAGATGTGTTTCCTACTGATCTACCTGGCCTACCCCCAGAGCGTGATGTTGATTTTCCGATTGAGCTTGAGCCAGGTACTCGGCCTATTTCTATTCCGCCATATCGGATGGCTCCTGCAGAGCTCAAGGAGCTCAGTGTTCAGCTTCAGGATCTCTTGGGTAAGGGATTTATCAGACCTAGTGTATCACCTTGGGGTGCCCCAGTCCTCTTCGTGAAGAAGAAGGACGATACTATGCGATTGTGTATTGACTACAGGCAGCTGAACAAGGTGACGGTGAAGAACCGTTACCCCATGCCTCGTATTGATGATTTGTTTGATCAGCTTCAGGGTGCCGTGGTATTTTCTAAGATTGATTTAAGATCCGGCTACCACCAGTTGAGGATTAGGGCAGCGGACGTCCCTAAGACCGCATTTAGGACTCGTTATGGCCATTATGAGTTCTTGGTGATGTCGTTTGGGTTGACTAATGCCCCTGCCGCCTTCATGGACTTGATGACACGTGTGTTCAGGCCATACCTTGATTTATTTGTCATTGTCTTCATTGATGACATACTGGTATACTCGCGGAGCCGGAGTGAGCATGAGCAACATTTGAGGATAGTGCTCCAGACTTTGAGAGATCAGCGGCTTTATGCCAAGTTCTCAAAGTGCGAGTTTTGGCTTGAGTCTGTAGCCTTCTTGGGGCACGTGGTGTCCAAGGAGGGTATTAGGGTTGATCCGGCGAAGATTGAGGCTATTCGTGATTGGCACAGGCCCACCTCTGTGACTGAGATTCGTAGCTTCGTCGGATTGGCAGGCTACTATAGGCGTTTTGTTGAGGGATTTTCTACTATAGCAGCGCCTTTGACTCGGTTGACTCGCCAGGATGTTTCCTTTGTTTGGTCAGAGAAGTGCGAGGCGAGCTTTTTGAGGCTCAAGGAGTTATTGACCACCGCTCCTATATTGACTCTTCCAGTTGAGGGCGAGGGCTTCACGGTATATTGTGACGCATCCGGCGTTGGTTTGGGTTGTGTATTGATGCAGTAGGGCCGGGTTATTGCTTATGCGTCGAGGCAGCTTAAGATTCATGAGCGCAACTACCCCACCCATGACTTAGAGTTGGCGGCGGTAGTTTTCGCACTTAAGATTTGGAGGCACTACTTGTATGGAGTTCGATGTGAGATCTATACCGATCACAGGAGTCTTCAGTACATTATGAGCCAGAGAGATCTTAATTCGAGACAGCGTCGTTAGATTGAGCTCCTGAAGGACTATGACCTCTCTATTCTCTACCATCCGGGCAAGACAAATGTAGTAGCGGACGCCTTGAGTCGGAAGGCAGTGAGTATGGGTAGTCTAGCTTTTCTTTCTACTACGGAGCGACCATTAGCTTTGGACATCCAGTCCTTAGCTAACCGGATGGTACGGCTTGATATCTCTGATTCCCGGTGTGTACTAGCTTATGTGGATGCTCAGTCATCTCTGCTGGATCGGATTCGCAGCCGTCAGTTTGAGATATATTGAGGAGCCAGTTGCTATTTTGGCCGGAGATGTCAGACGGTTGCGTTCCAGAGCCATTCCTGTGGTTAAGGTCCATTGGAGACATCGTTCAATTGAGGAGGCTACCTGGGAGATCGAGCATGAGATGCGGGCACAGTTCCCCGGCTTATTTGAGCATTCAGGTACTTCTTGACTCTTACTTTCGCGGACGAAAGTTCGTTTAGTAGTGGATATTGTAATGACTTGAAAAGTTGACTTTGGTCAACCTTTTTGGAAGACGTGCTCAGATGAAAATTCTGACAGCTAGGTTAGCTTCGGAAGATCGATTTTGGTCTAGAACGACCCTTTGTTCACTTCCCGAGGCTTTAGATGGCAATTGTGGAATCTGGTTCAAATGATACTGGGTGTGGGACCCACTTTTCATCGAAGCGAGCTCCAAATGGAAATTCTGCTTCACCGTTGAGTCCGAAATATCATTTCCAATCAGATTCCATATAAGGTTTGTATTTTTC